>NC_069001.1:26465240-26467678 GCF_001194135.2 Octopus bimaculoides | reverse complement strand
ATTGTATACATGTGTATGCATTCAGGAATATATATATATATATATATATATATATATATACTCATATATATAAACGCGTTGACAGTAGTGTGGATGCCTGACAAGGACAAAGCAATAACATCCAGTAGTTATAGCAATAATAACAAACATCGAACACTACACTGTAATACACAACTAAACAAAACCAACTAAACATGCTAACAAATAGACAAACAAACAAACAACCCATCTAACTACATCAGTAATGACGTCAATGTTAACGACCCTCTGTTATAAGCTGTCATGAAACTGTCTTGAGAAAACGCTGGCCGCCACTAGCCTCATAAACGAAATTATTACTATGATAATACTAAGCTCCATTAATAACACTTGAACCGCCATTTTCGCAAACACTACTAAACGGATTAAGAAACGTTAGGTTCTGTTGGTTTTATATTTATCACAGGGTGACTTGTTTGATAAGAATTTTGATATTCCGTCAGCATATTGCGTCGCTGCTCGGTCTACAACCAACGTCACTTTTGATGCAACATCAGCAAAGTTTACTATGTTACAATCATTCGGTCTAGGTTTCTGTTTAAGGGATAAATTTTGTCCTTTTCTATACCTTTGAAGACCTGAATATAGAAACTGTAAATAATTTAATACATATATAATTAAAAAATGCCTTATGTTTCTCTGCTATATTTAAAACTTATTTCCGGGTTGTTTTAAAGGAGAGTGCTTCGTATACCATGGCTATCTAGTTACCTAATATCCCTCTTCTTTACTTAAGAATATAAAATTGCGCTACAAGGTCTCCTACTATAACTATGATTGTATTGTTAACAAATGTATTCACCGTAGGCACTCTCGGATAGCAGAAATAGTTTCAATACACCAGTGTGTTTAAATGCTTTTCTATGAAATTTCATGCTTTATTAATCGATAAGAATAGGATTACAAGTTGCTCTCGAAAGTATATAATGCGTTTAAATTAAGCTATCTTCTATAACTACTTTAACTCGCGGTTCATGGTATAATTTCTCTGTTGCTCATGGCGGTATGATAATAAAAATGACGCTCCCAGCATTATGTTAATCTAAGTAGCCAACGACGATATAATTGAACTATGTTTGATTCAGAGTCCTCTCAATGTTATCATTTAATATTTCTCTAGGCTGGTTGTAGATGCTCTCGAAGATATATGTTCTTGACGCCTGCTATCGATAAATGATTGTTTGAGGTTGCTCTCCATCGTAGAAAAATAACGAGGTCCGTTGTGGATGTCAATGAATTATACTTACTGTAGGAATAAGTAGTAAAAAATATATTAGTCGTGAATGGTGTGGCTGCGTGGTAATATACTAGACGCAGGTCGGAAAAAGTTTGCTTTCCCAACCACATTGTTTCGGGTTCAGTCCACGGCGTGGCATCATAGGCAAGTGCCTTCTACTATAGCCTCAGGCAGACCAAAGTTTTGAGTGGATTTCGTAGATGGAAACTGAAAGAAGCCTATCATGTATATAATATATATGTTTGTGTGTTTCCCTGTATGCATCTGTGTAAGCGTGTGTGCGTATTGGTGTGTCTGTCTGCGTGTGTGCCTTTCTTTTATATGTGTGTTTGTCCCACACTACCGCTTAACAACCGATATTGGTGTGTTTACGCCCCCCGAAATTGCTGGCCTTGCGCTAAAACTTGAAACCATTATTAATAACAGCATTGAGACTGAGTTTACCTTTTATCCTTTCGACGGTTATTCCTTTTATGATTTCAAGTTCTGAGTGCAGCCCCGGTCGGCCTGAAATTTACTTTCCATTCCGGCAGTAACCAGAAAATAACGTACCAGTAACGTACTGAGGTTTTCATCTCAAACTTGCTGCCTTTATGCCTAAACCCAGAACTTTTATTATTAGCAATATCATATAACCGATGAGCAGTTTTTCGGAATTCTATAATATTAATTCTCATTCATATCCTTTTCAATTCACAATACTGGTCTTCAAGTGACATACACCATGATTATTTTTATCTGAACATTACGTACGCTGAAAAACGAGAGGTGTCCTCCAGCTATCGTAAACGTTACCAATTAAATAATATATTGACCAAATTGACTATATGTCAACAGCAGCAGCAGTAGCAGCAGCAATAAAATCGGGAGAAACCGATTGAATTAGAGCGTGAAAGAGCAAGTATATAATTTCTTATCTTTTTTTTTTAATATTCAAATAAAAAAAAAATTCATTTGTTAGAAAATACGTCTAAACCAGATGTTTCCGTTCATTTCTGTCGATTTGTTTCATTCATATGCATTTGTATGTAGATGTGTTGCTGCTGCTGCTCTTGCTGTAGTTGTGAGACAAAAAATGAGCAACAGGCTTATTGTAACAGGTGTTTATGTGTGTTCTAGATCTGAAAATTTGGATTTATTTATTTATTTATTTATTTATTTA
>NC_069001.1:26461659-26464567 GCF_001194135.2 Octopus bimaculoides | reverse complement strand
ATATATATATATATATATATATATATATAAGTGTGTGTGTGTGTGTATTACATAAAATGAGACAACAAAACCAAGGCTATGTGATATTTTCAGGACATTAATAAAGAAAAAGTTAGTCGTACAGATGTTTCGGGAATATTAGGAATATCTCTTCATCAGAGACGATGTCAGATGGTTACATAGAGGGGCATAGTAGAGTTCAATATGAGGAGTTATTCTGGAAAAGGATTGAAATAAGAAGTATAAAGGAAAATAAGAGAGTAAAGTTTAAAATATATATGTACAGATATATGTAGGATGTTATAGCTGTAGTTTCATTATCCAAGGAAAGTCATGTGTAGAAGTGTTAGAAATGCATCTTGTCCATAGTATGTAGATTCCGATAGGAGTTCATATTTTGTAATTAGAAATGGAAAGTGTGGAGACGTAGATTCCATGTGCTGTTCATTCCAAACTTGTCTTCTGGTGTGAATGACATTTTAGTGTTGGTATTAAGAAGATAGAGAAGAGAGATAATATGTGAATGTTAAATAAGGAGAATGGTCATAAGGAATAGGTGAGTAAAGAAAACAAAGAAGGAGGAAGAGAAAATGAGAAAAGGAGTGTTAGTTGGTGGTCAAGATATTATGAGGAGGATGGAAGAGGCGTAGGGTAAGGATAGGAAAATAGAAGAATGAAAAGAATGAATATGTGTGAGGAGTGGGAGGTGGGGTGATATGTTTGAAAGACTCTAAGGTGGAGGGCTAAGTACAGAAAATGGTACAGAGGGATGACCAGAGTGAGTAGGATACCTCAAAAGAGAAAAAGAAGAGATAATGGTCAAGTTTCTAAAAATTGACGGGGGTGTTTATTGTACTGGTGAATGTGATAGCGGCAGCTGAGGAATCAGAGAAAGAGAGAAGTGTATATTTGTATACGCACGTGCATACACACATATATATATATGTGTGTGTGTATATACTATATAGGCCCGCATACTTATGTAGTAAAACCCATACGCATATCGAAACCACAAGAGTAAAGAAGAGACACAGAGACAAGCAGAAACAAGGAAAATGCCCCTTGTATTTGAATAGTATTCAAATATTCTTTTTTAAAAAAAATTTGATTTAATTTTTCCAATATTTAATTGTTTTCCATACTTAGAGTTGAAAAAGTCTCGATGACTGAAACCGGTACTGAAATGTTTTTTTATAAAATCATTTTAGCATTTTCTACCTTGACTTTTTTCCATATATATATATATATATATATATATATATATATATCAACAGATAAAAAAACAGAGACAGACAGAAAGATATGAACACGCCACATCGAAACATGCGTCAATATATATTTTCTATATTTGATTCTTAAAAATTGGCTCCCTACTATTTTTATATGATCGCTGATCCAGATAAACTAGAAACTGTCATAGATTTCGATCTCTCAGAACGACAGGTACAATCATACATGTTTGCTGGCTTTTCTATTTCTGACGAAACCACGTCTTCTGTCAATAATGGCAGGTTAAATCTACATATCAAAAATATAGTTGAACTAGCAATCGAGCGCACGAACTAGCTTGTCCGTTTATTTGATCGATCGATCGATCAGGCTAATACTACACGCCAAATCTCCATTGAAACATCTCTACAAAATGTAAACTATATAAAATATTACGACATGCAGGATTCAAAAGAAAGGATAGCCATGTTTTAGGATGTCAGCAAAACGATGTGCTTCCATTGAACGCTCACATACTGCATGTAAATGATAGAAGGAGAAAGCATGTTTGACATCATGTGCAAGCATATCTTGAGAATGTATCAGAGTGGAGCGGAATCGGTCGGGGATTGTGTTTTGCGATAATATCTAGCCTATGCTCTTTCTGGTCGCCGTAAAAGAAGTAAATTTATGTATGATAAAATTAAAAACAACTTTCATATTTCAGTGTTCCAGATTTGAAAATGTTTATCTGTTTACATTCTTTCAGTTGAGACATCAGGTTTCTAAGATCACTGCATAATTAGTTAGTCGCATAGACAAATGCACAAATATAATTCTATACTCCAGGTAGATAGAGGCTTCGAAACAGTTTCCGTAATTATGCTGTGTCTGACTGGCTTTGAAAATATGATAACGTCTGAAATAAAGCTGTCCTTTGTTAACGTTTATTTGTTTATGCCATAGAATTGTGGCCATGTTGGAGTAGATGCTTGAAAGCTTTACTAATATATATATTGGCAACAGCAATAATCCTTCTCGAGCCATATAGACTCATAAGGCCGGTTTCCCGGTCTCCGTTATGTATATATTTTCTCCCTGGACGCGGCGCTAGTACGTCGTAGAATTACTCATTTTAGCCTCCTAAGGAGTCTGGAGTAACGTGAAATAATGTGTTTTACTCAAGAACAAAACGCATTGCCTGGTCCAGGAATTGAAACCACAATCTTACAATCATGAATCCAACAACCTAACCTTCCACACGCACATATATAGAACTTAGTACATATTTTTGAAGTATTTTATTTCTTTTACCGGTTTTTTTTTTGTTGATGGGGGCTGAACCACTAAGCTACACGTAGCTGGCGAGCCATTATTAATTGTCAAGTGGTTTGGGGCAAACCGCAAATACTGACACCAAATACTGATCGTAGTTTCAATTCCCAGACCGGGTGTTGCGTTGTGTTCTTGAGCAAGCTATTACATTTCACGATGCTCTGCGATCATTTCATAATCTGACAGGTGTCACACGGTTCACCTGTACAGGTAATGTCGATTTGATGAAGGGAATGAGTTTTTGTAAACACAAATATTTGACCAAATATCTGTGAGGCTGTTCGGCAAGAAACTGCCAGACCCTCATGCGTCGTCTAATGATAGGAGAGTCTCTCTCTCTCTCTCTCTCTCTCTCTCTCTCTCT
>NC_069001.1:26460622-26461186 GCF_001194135.2 Octopus bimaculoides | reverse complement strand
ATATATATATATATATACTCCGGCTACAAAATTTGGTCACAGCAATATAGAGATAAGTCGATTACAACCATCCTAGTGCTCAACTTATTTCATCGGCATCCAAAATATGAAAAGCAAAATTGACATCAGCGAGTCTTGAACTCAGAACGTGTAGACAATCGTGTTTAGGTAATATTGGAATATTCATCGACAGTCAAAGTACATTTCTTTAAATAAATGAACGTGAAAGGAAAAAAAAACATTGGGAACAAGTAAAAAGTAGGAATGTCGCATTTTAGTTGAACATCTCTAAAATCTATATATATGTATATATGAAACAATATGTGATATGTATCTGTACATGGCGCATTGACAGACTACTATGCCACTTACTTAGATTATACTAAGTTGCATTAGTATAATTTGTTGCAGACATTTTAATACAACATATATATCTTTGTAAAACCTCAGTGTGTACTAAGCAATACTAATCAATGAATACGTATATTTGGAAATTCAAACAGATATATGCGTCTACGGATTGACGTGTGTGCATAAGTGAATGAGTACCTAAATAATGTACAT
>NC_069001.1:26457937-26460522 GCF_001194135.2 Octopus bimaculoides | reverse complement strand
ATATATATATATATATAAAATGTATATATATATATAAAATGCTGATGTTGCCTTTTTTCTTATTTCTTATTACTTAAGAACACTTAAGACATGATCCTGCGAGAGGACATTCAACCGGAGATGGTTGTGTCTGTCACGTCAAATTTTATTCGTGTTTCCCGTAATGATCAATCATTCCATTTAGTGCGTTATTTTTCGTCGTGTGATTCGGTCCTCGATATCTTGCACACTTCTAGATGATAAATGCTATTATTATTATTATTATTATTGTTGTTGTTGTTGAGCGAGAAATTAGTACACGCCATCAAAGAGTGAGCCTGGGGTAAAATATACGAAGTCGAGTATACCCGTCACGGCTACCCGTCTCATAAGGGTAAACCAGACACACATCAAAACCATATCTGCGTGACATGGTGATTACATACCAAGATAAACAATTCATGATCTTGCAGTTGGGGGGTATGTTAGAATTTTTTCAGGTCGAGTAGCCCATCTCGTTCAAAAAGGGATCTGAACAACAAATGTTTGCCACTACCAGTATAGAGCAAAACTAATAATCAAACTGTTGCATGACATGTTCTCAAAATACACCGAGCAAAATGCCTAACGTCATGAGCATCTATATTTTCTTGGTTCAAATGCAGCCGGTGTTGACTTAGCATTTCATCCTTCGAGCTGGATAGAAAAATAAACCAGCTGATTACTGGGGTCGATGTAATCGACGTACAGCCTCCCACGAAATTGCTGGTCTTGTGCCAATATCTGTGAACAATATTATAGATTTTCCTTATGTACATATATGTGTAAGTGTATGAGTATGTATGTATGTATCTTTATGTACATATGTATATGTATCTGCCGATCCATTTTATATTCATTTCCATTTTATCTACTGAAATTCTGTTTACATTTACTTCGCAATAACAATAAATATTTAGAAAATGGTGAGCGGGGGAAAAAAAAAACATGTACAAATAGAAGGCAACAGAATAGTTGTTTTTATCTAAGTTGCACAGTGTTTTCATTGTTGGAAATACTGTGCAAGTTTTGTAGGAATTTCCTTTCTTTTTTTTTGTGTGTAAGTATAGTTTTTTTATTTCTATAATTTGTTTTATGTGTATAAGTTTATGTTTATTTTTATGCATCTATTTTTGAGAAAAATTTTAGCAATTTGATCGATATGTCTACTCTGATCACAATGTTATATAGCAGAATGGAACAATGTAATTCCAGGTAATATAACATCAAACAAATAGCTATCCATCGTTATAATAGAGTTAAATTCTCATGCCTATAAAATGTTTGAGCATGTGTCTTTATGTTGGTTGCATTTGTATATATATATATCTTTGTATCTGTGTGTGTGTTTGCTGTGAATTTTGGTTACGTGTGTGTCTTTATGATTTTTCCGAAGCAGAATATTTCAAGGCGTTACAAAAGCTAGTCATTTGTATACAACATTTGTTTTCCTAAGTAACTCATTTAAACAGACGTTTGACATTGTTTCTTGACGGTTTATGCATGCGGTCTGCAATGGTTGTTCCTTTTATATTTTTGTTATCATTGCGAATCATGTATTTCTGTAGGTAAATTCTTGTGAATATCTTTGTCAGTGAACAGAGCGAGGAAGAAAGCAAAGAAAAGAAGATAGAAAGCGAGAGTGATAGGCAAATAATGTGTATGAATCGATCAATGTCTATATATTCACAATGGGATTTTTGGATACTATTTTATTTACATATTTCTATTTCCATTTGCGTGAGTAGTGTTCAAATATTTTACGTTTACTGTTTCTCATTTTTGTTTCTAATATCTATTCTACCATTTCTTTCTTCTTATCCAATCGAATTTATAGAAATAAATGAACGGAGAAGAGAGGGTCAACAAAAACAGTTTTCAAAGAAGATATTCAATTGGCGAACAAGGAAAAGAATCATACAAGAAAGATAAGAAACTAGTATCTGAGACAACAAACTTCAAATATTTGAACACTAGACTTGCAAATATTTTGCATTTATTATTTGCCAGCGTCCAAGACAAGAATACATACGTAGTTCAAGATCTTGACACAAGTTCGATTTTCGATCGTGACATGGCATTTTACTTGCTAAATATACATGTTTCCCTATCCTATTCATATGTCCTTTTTCACTGTCGTGTAAAATGTTCGACCATTAGCATGTCATCCCTTTATTCATTCTTCGAATAGGTTGTGTATCTTGAACTACAATTATACAATTTTACATTGGATTTGAACGAGATTGGTTATTTCACTGACTCGTAGTCAACAAGGTGGGAAAAATGTATTCTTAAAGAACTTATTGATACAAACAATATTTCACTGCTGATGCCATTCAATGATTAAGTCTTAAAGAAGAAATCAATTGAATTTTCTTACGTTCATTCTAATTAATTAGTCCCAATTAAAATTGTACTCTATATAAACAATCACTTGTTTCAGGTAGAAAATCCAGTGTAAAAACTGTCCGAACATATAATACATTCCCTTACTCTACCTTTTTCTATCCATGTGCTTGTGTTATATATATATATATATATATATATATATATATATATATATATAT
>NC_069001.1:26455943-26457525 GCF_001194135.2 Octopus bimaculoides | reverse complement strand
ATATATATATATATATATATATATATATATATATATATATATATATATATATATACATATATACATATATACATGTATACACATCTCATGAATATGGCATGCTTATTCTGTATTTTACCTAAATAGTTTTGTATTTAAGTTTCACTCCACCGAGATTGATATATCCATTGTCAAACAGAATGAATGAACGTCACCTAATCTTAGTTTAATCCTTTGGCATTTCTTTTATCTTTTGTATAGAAATCAGTAATAAACAGTTGCATTGTACAACTAATTTATTTCTTGTCAAAACTCTGTGAGGTTGCAGTTGTAAAGAGGATCTTTGAACAGAAATTGCGCAGGGCGCTTGCTATATAACGAGATTGTCATATGTTATAAATACATTTGGAATATTCAAAGAGTAATGGTAAGGAAATAAATGAATGGATATTATACTGAAACAAGATTTTCGTTTCAATCAGCTCAAAAAGACAGCGAATTGTGTTAGAAATCCCCGTGGTACTTACGCTGATGAAACAATTCATCAAGCCTAGTCTACCGTATTGATGAAAACAATTGGGCAAAAAGAAAGGAAAGAAGCACTGAAAGAAATTGATAAGAAGAATGAAATGCAAGACTAAAGATATACAGAGAGAGAGGGGAATAAAGAGAATTCTTACATCGGATGTCTGTAAGAAAAAGAGGCGAAGATAATTTTGGATGTGGGAGTAGATTCTAACAGTGCTGGGTAGAAAATAAAAGCTTTGTGGTGGGGAAAGTGAAGCGTTGTATGTGAAGGAAAGATGAACGTTAGTAGAAGGAAAATGATTTGGATTATAGTAAGAGAGAATACAAGACAAGAGAAGAGAGATGAGAAGGAATGAAAGAAGAAAGGATGAAAATATTGAAGTGTAGCGTGTGGGAAAGAAAAGGAGAGAGAATAGATATCGGTAGATGAAAAGGGAATGATTGCAGAATAGATAATAGAAGAATGGGGATTTGGGGTATGGAAAAGGCATACTATTGCACAAACAGAGACGTTGATGAATAGAATCAAGAAGGAAGAGAGGAGGAGATTGGAAATAAGAATTAATTTTTTTTTTTAAGTATAAAAATGTGTGAATGAATAAGAAGAATATGTCCAAGAAATATATTTTGAAAGAAAAAACTTGATTAGTGAAGTAGAAATACAAGAGGTGAAATGACGCAGGGATTAAAAGAGCAGGCAAATATGGAACAGGTTTAGAAAGAAAGAGGATCGTGGTGAAGAGGGATGAGATGTAGAACGATATTTGAAGATAGAAAACAATTTCAGTAACAAGGAAAAAATAAAAAGCTAAGATAAAAAGGACTATATGAAAGAAGTAGGTGAAATAGCATTTCAGAGAGGATAGTAAAGAGAAAGAAAGTGAAGATACGAGATGGTATAAAAGGAAAATACAAGTAAAAGGAGCAAGGGACAATTAACGAGCACGGGGAAAGAGATGAACCGAATGAAATAGGTGCAGATAAGTTCATGTGGTTAAAGCAACACTAAGTGTGGTAGAACTCTTTGAAGCACATCCTCTCTCTCTCTCTCTCTCTCTCTTTCTCTCTCTCTATA
>NC_069001.1:26450960-26455649 GCF_001194135.2 Octopus bimaculoides | reverse complement strand
ATGGTGCGTGTAGATATGTCAGATTGAAACTCATTTCACTGACTTCAAAGTTTTAGCAAAGTCATATTCACACACCCGACCATGTGTGTTTTGGGTGGTCGATGTAATCGACTAATCCCCTCCACTAGATTTCAGGCCTTGTGGCTATATTAGAAAAAATTATTATTATTATTATTATTATTATTATTATTATTGAGTGAAAGTGCAGAGCATGCCATCTAAGTGACGCTGGGGTACAAATATACCAAGCCCATTATACCGACCACGACAACCCATCTGATACGGCTACACGAAGTATATGGATTATAGATATATGTGCGCGACATGGTGATCTCATATCAAGATAAACAGTTCATGACCTTGCAGGTGAGACCCTGTGAGAGCTTTATTCGGGTCGAGTAGCACATCCTGCTCAAAATGGCCCTTGAATAAGGGTTGTTTAAAGATGATGAACGAAGCACACATGTTTCCAGAGATGAATTATTCAAACTCCAAGGAATTCTTCTCAATGCATGGATATGATGCTTCCCCACTAATTCTGCTCTTGATCAGAGATGCACATATTGTCAGTCACTAAAGGACAACATATATACATGATAAGACTTCAAATCAGTTAAGATCAAAATCCAGGAGAGCCACTGCTTGGTACTGCATCATTATTATTAGAAAGGCGTAGACCTGGCAGAATCGTTAGCACGCCGGGCAAAATGCTTAGCGTTATTTCGTCCGTCTTAAGTTCAAATTCCGCCGAGGTCGACTTTATCCTTTCGGGGTTGATAAATTAAGTACCAGTTGAGTACTGGGATCGATGTAATCGACAATACCCTTTCCCCAAATTTCAGGCCTTGTGCCTGTGTTAGAAAGGATTATTATTATTAAAATCGCTTTGATAATATTTTTTTACACTGGCTTCACATATACGTAATAAAAGAAAAACATTGTCTTATTTGATAATATTTTCGAAGCATTTTCGCAGACATGTCTTATGCAATCGAATTTTTATATTATCTTTTGTAATTGTATCTTCTGGAAGTCTGATTTTCTTTTCATTGCCTATACACATTATTTATTTTATATTAAATCAATTCCCAATCTTTTTTCTCAACCATCGTCTTCACCCCACACACTCTCTCTCTAGGTCTCGTTATTTCTGGGTAGTTATATACTTATGTGTTCTTATATGTGTGTATATCGTTAATATGGAGTTTTTTTTTCTTGCTAATTCTCTTTATATCCAACGGCCCGCTCCACTGAGTGTTAGCGTAAAAAAAATGTTTGCAGTGGAAACTTTTCTTTGTTGATTTTTCATATATCATCTGAAGATTGCGTTGGTTCCGGTAGGAATCTTGAACCAGGCAAGATTTAGTTAAGACACACGTACATACGTACATGAATATATACATTTATGTAAATATACGTTTGTGTTTTGTGAATGTCTGTCTGCGTATGTATCTGTCTATCCACCTATATATCTAACTGTCTATCTATATACATGTGCATACATACTATATACACACACACACACACACACACACACACGTGTATGTGTGTGTGTGTGTGTGTGTGTGTGTGTGCGTGCGTGTATAGTGCTTGTAAACATTTGCAGTCTAACAAATTTAATTCCTAAAGGTATGTATCACACGAGATTAAGTTGTGTTAGGACAAAGTCCTGTTCGGTGAGATTAAACCCGGAATCATAAAAACGCGGAGCAAGTCTTATAAAAAAGAGAGACCCCAGATCCTTTTATCTAACCACATATCCGTCTGGTCCCGCAGAACAGTGACCAAATGATATCACGTATGATCATGTCCTTGTGTTTTCCTCCACTTCATTTAGGACCACAATATCTAATATAGCCTTCCTTTTTATAAACACATATTGCGGATGTGAGGATGATCTGACTGAAATTTCGAGCTCGTTCAAGTTTCTATAGACGAGGATCTGTATTTCTTTGGAGATAGTTTTATTGTTTTTGGCCGCCATATCGTGCTTGAGTGAGCTCGTTTATCAACACAGGAGATACATTTGTTACCAGTTTTTATTTTCGTTTTCAGACATAATAGATCGATTCTCGATAATCATTCAGTGGTTCAATCATCTGAATATCGATTCGTTAAATTAATTTCTATCTGGCAGAATTTGTTTTAAAGACACGCGTATCTCCAAAGTAATTGTAAGGCCGAAACCACATGAGTCAGAGTGTGACCAATGACAAGTCTTACTCGCAATGACTGGATCGACTCGCATCTGTTACGAATGACACTTGACCGAAACGTCATGGAGAGAAATCATACCGGTTACATAATCATATTGGTAACAATTTTAAAGCCAACGATTTAAACAGGTAGTTTTCCCTGTATACAAACATAATAATGATGTAATTACACTGCCTTTATTTCATAGTCATACAGGTTGTGATGTAGGCAAAATATTGTTGATATGTTCAATAAATGAATCGAATGATTTTTGTTTTTTTCTGATGTGCATTTGTAGTTTAACGGCAGCAGGCTATTTCTCTCTTCTAATGCAATTTATATAAAATTCATATCTTAAAGTTTGATTTCCACATACATCACTTAAGAGGAAAAGTGACAGAAAAATTTATTCAGTAGAGATATCTAACAGAAAAAAAAAAAGATAAGCCTACCAGTATATTTCTAATGGCGTTGTAAAGAATCAAACAAAAAAAAAAAATCCAGTTTTGTAAAGTAACGTACATTTTTTATTCATAGCAGATATATTTAGTGAAAAGCCCCTAATCTTAACGAAGACTGTGCGTATGACTTGAAGAACTCAACGCAATGAAAAAATTACAAACATTAGCAGCTAGGTTATCTCAGTTATGCGTTCTCAAATAAGCTCTCCTAATTCAATTTAATGGTATGTACTTATTAGATTAAATGTTCACTTACAAACTTATATGAAATATATAATTCTGCTGTAATCTGAACGTGCGAATATTTCATTGTATACGATATCTAGGTGTATAAACTGTCAACACGTGCATATGGGTGTGTGAGTGGGATTTTGTGAGTATACAAGTAATGTTTGAATGGATGTTGGATTATATTAATAAGATCGTGTGTATATGTAGATTTTGCAAGTGTCTATTCTACCATTTACGATCTTTTATAGCTTAGCAAACGTATACGTAAAATATATTTGTGAACTTTAGAGATTACATAAATAGATATGAAATCTACTTTTATACTTACATATAATTTCTACCGCTCTATTTCTGTTCATGAAGTGCAAATACGGAAGTAAGTTATATATATATGTACGTACATACACGCATGCAGATTCACATGCACCCACACACATGTAGGTGTGTATTTATGTATGTATATATTTATATGTATGTATACAGAGGAGTACCTACCGGTTGAGATTTGCCATTCAAGTGCGCATCAATTGGCAGGCAAGAGCAAGATGTTTTTGAAGAAGACTTACTGTTCCCCATGCATGTCCTGATTCTCCAAGCCAGGGTCTTTATCTAATGGGGAGAACGGTGCATTGATAAGTATTATGAAATGGATCACAATATCTCGTTCTAACGGCGGCGAGCTGACAGAAACGTCAGCACGCCGGGCGAAATGCTTAGCGGTTTTTCTTCTGTCTTTAAGTTCTGAGTTTAAATTCCACCGAGGACCACTTTGCCTTTCATTCTTTCGGGGTCGATCTAATCGTACTGGTGTCGATCTAATCGACTGGCCCCCTCCACCAAAATTGTGGGCCTTGTGTCTGGAGTAGAAAAGAATATATCTCGTTCGGTCCCCCAAAAGTTTCACCATTCTATCGACGCCTGTTGGTACCTTCCACTTTCGTTCCCAAATGGATAACAAAGAAAGCTGACCGCTTCGAGTTTTTAACACAGAACGTCGAAAGTTCAAATATATATTGGTGTAACTATATTCGTGTTATACGGACGTCGTTTTTGACCAGTATTTTTATTTTTCATATTTTCGAATGTGATTCTTGCATTTAAAGCAGTAAAATTTCAAATCACACTAACTCCCTTTAGACCTACACAACATCATCATCGGAGTAAAGTGAGGTTGGCGTGGGTTGCTGCTCCAATTGTGGACACAACCAATGTAACTGATTTTTGTATTAACGCCAGAATATAAAGGTTTATATTTAGTATTTATTACTTCATTGATCAGGTGTTTATTTTAGATTGTGACTCATATAAGTTGTCGTTCTGCTTCATTTAGCGGTGAGTTGTGCTATGATTATTAGATGCCTACTTTCCCGAGGAATTCTCTCGCGTATAGATGTCGTGCGAGACTAACAGTTTCCTAACGTGTCTTGTTTTGTCATGTCTGATAGAGCGCATTTCCATTATTACTTTTCATTAAGTGCATGGCTTGCTTGCAGAAGAATACCTTAGTTACATGGACAATGCAACAACTAAAGGCAATAAGTCTAATACGGGATCTATTTTAAAACGGGGGCCACATTTTTCATTAATGTTTTACGTAGTGTTTTTGGTACGGAAAGACTTTCAAACTTCGTATACTTATCTATTTTGTGTTATAGAACAGAAACATTTTTGTATTCGAATTTATTTCATGTAAAAAATTGTCTTATTTCGATAATTTCAACCAATCACTGACAAGTATTCAGTTGTTTACATTTACTCCTTTGGCTGATTAAGCGATGTAAAGCGTATTTAATCTCGATAC
>NC_069001.1:26446986-26450766 GCF_001194135.2 Octopus bimaculoides | reverse complement strand
AATTTGCTTTAACCCTAACCGTAGGGTTAGGGTTAGGGTTAATTGTTTCCGAATCGTTTGTTTATGTAGTCGGCACTTAATGTATATCGGCTGAATGGACGTCAGTGATTGGTTGAATTTACAGAAATACGACAACTTTCACATGGAATAACTTATGGATTTCTTTTTTTTTTTCAGAAGACAAAGAAAAAAAAGATGTTTTATATGACACATTCTACCAGTGTTCCAAATTTCAAAGTGTTTCGTTAATGAAAAATGTGGCCCCCGTTTTAAAAAAGATCCCTAATACGTTCTCGTGTGTACTGGAATTTATGAATCGCTTTGATTAGTCGTATCCTGTTCAAGGATTTCGGTGACAGTGGGATATTTGCTGATGAAGAGATTTTGATTTTAGTAGGTTAGTCATGTAAGTTATCATTTGAATTTATACGTATTGTTTCTTATTCTATGAGATTTTCTATACTATCTCTTATTCCACAGTGACTAAGTATGCGAGCTTGTAGTACAGTTTATATATGCAACGTGAATGTTAACGCGGGTAATCTTAAATATATTTTCTACATTTCAGTTCTACAGTGTTCCGTGGCTTGCTTTGAAATAATACACGTTGTTGACCTGTGTTTGTCTTATTCTGTATATTGATTAGTTCTATAATTCGTTGATGGAATAGAATCTACTAATATATTTATAATAATAATCTTTGATATTTTGTTTGGCTATTCGATGCCTCCAATATGAAAGTTGTGCATTTGTAACTCTTGGGGATAAAAGGATGCGTTGTATCGCTTGTTTTCTATGTATGTGTTTATGATTGCAAAATGTATACAAACGCAGGCGCGGGCACACACACACACAAACACATACATACACACGCGCGCTCGAACGTACACACACATATACACGGCGAGATATATGTGTATGTGTACAATTCCCACATCGGAAAGCTTATAATCAATAAAATTTCCAAAGTAGAGAATATATACAGTTTTTCTTATATTTCCCCAATTTCTTTATTGCATATAATAATAATAATAATAATATGTTTTATGTATGATTGCGGATCCGTTAGTTGAGCCTACAAACTATACACCGGAAAGTTTTTGACAGAGTAAAATAAATGTTTTCTTTTTTTTTTTTTTATAAATCTATATAATCTAGTCATGTTACAAAACTTCTCATATTTAAAAAAGGAAAAGATAAGCCTCACAATGAATTACAAAAAAATTGAGTTACAGAAACTAGCGTTATCGTATATGTTTGCTTTATAGAATTTAAATGAATCAACTTAGGAGAAACTATAAGCAAAATAAATATATTAAGAAAATCACAGTTTATATATATACCGATATCAGTATGATATCTTTGCTATGCTGATAACACATATTTTATATATTACATAGGAAAAGAAAAAAAAAGAAATTATCTGTTGCGGTTATTAAATGTAGGCGAAGGCTTAAAAGAGCAAATTCTCCCTTTGATATTTAACATGTTGTTATGCTTGTTTGCCGTTAGGTCATCCCTGAGAGAGCAGGCTGACTAATGATATAAAGCGTTCTAGCTGCACGCATACCATTTCTTATTTTTTTCTTTAAAAAAATATATACGTCTCGGACTATATTATTCATAGCGACATTTATTTTTGTAGACGTCGAACCTAACATGAAAGTGATTTAGTTACGTTTTCTAGCTGGTGAAACGACTATATAGTCTACCTCGTTGTCACTTCAGATTTAGCTTAGAATTCATTGATGGCTTGTACAGCATATTTCGATGATAAGAATCAATTGGTGAAGATTAACTTTTTATTAAAGCTGGAATATGAAACGGCATTTAAGTATTGACTAGCTCTTTACTCACGATTTTACCCTCAATTTTGATGTCGAAATCAATTTGGATTGTCACAAAGATGTCTCGTATTGAATCAAAATACGAAGTTAATAGGCTGGGATTATTGTCACTGTTCAATAGATTGAGAAAATCGCCGTAAGGAAAAATAATCTTCCAAAGTTATTTGAAAGAAAACTCGTTCAGAAAGCTTGGATCAATTAAGTATTAGTGAGCGAGTCAATGGATTGCAGGTTCCTGTCATATGAACGGTTACAGAGTTTTGCCAAAGGGCATGTATTGCCGGTCTAAATGGGTATCGGTAACCTAGTGAAATGATTGGCGGTTTGTCTCTTATCATCAATATGGACTTGTCTGTGTCCTCAGCTGTCTTACTGGCAGCGATAAATACAGGTATGAAAGTGAACACTGGTGTAGAAGTAAACACATGATCTAAGATTCTTGAGCCGTGGTCATCTCATCTTTGTCAAAAATACAGTCTTTACGTTATTCGTCCGCTTGTAAGATAATTTATTGCCCAATATAAATAATTTGGTCCTTATTAATAGCAATATGGTTAGAGTCATATGGTCCCTCTTTATACATTCCGACGAGGTCGACTTTTCCAGCGATCAATCCGAGATCGATAAAAGTACAGGAGTCGAGGAAATTGACTACTACGACTTCCAAAATTTCACGCTGTGTACCTATGATAGAAAGGAGATTACTGGTAGATCGAATGGTTGTTTCTCTATCTTTTTGAGGGAAGTTTATTAATCACATCTCTAATTATTGCAAATAAGATTATATATATATATATATATATATATATATATATATATATACGTACACGTACTGAGAGAGAGGTGGGGAGAGAAGAGAAGAAAGAGTAGTGTAGAAATACTGATAGTTAGGTATTTGAAATCATAGGGGCCAACGACGCCATCAACCCGCTCCTAACAGTCTACTACACATACATTCTTTCCAAAACCGTACGTAAATATCGGTTTAGGTGCTTTGTTTATGCTAAGCTGAAGCGTCTACTCAATTTAAGTGCTATACATAATGTGTATTTTAAATACTGCTTTAAACAAAGTCTGCGCGCCTTGCAGACTCGCAGACTATTTCTTCCATTCTGTTCTAAACATGTTTTTTTTTTTTAGTATGTGTGTGTGTGTTTCATTGTATGCTCTGTTTGTATCATTATATTTAGCAATGCTCAGTTTTGCCTATTTTTCTTTATATTCGTACACGTACTTTTTTTTTATTTAAAAAAAAAAATGTAAGATTTCCTCTTGTTTTTAGATATATTTTTTTCGATTCTCGTATCCAGGACAAAAATTTCAAAAGTGTATTGATGAACCAGAAAGTAAAGAGACAAAATCTGCTAAAAATCAACCAACCTACTTCAAACGAAAAGAAGTTAGATAATAAAAATAAAACATACAAATAACAATAATAATAATAATAATGACAATAATAGTAATAATAATAATAAAAGCATGTATTTTTGTTATATAAAAAGCAGATGTTAAAGGCTGGGGAAATAAATGGAAAAGTGAATGCGGAAGTAGGAGGGGTAGTCTTCTTAAATGTATCAGTTGTCTAAGAAGGGACAGGTGCTTGTGCTTTCGAACTAAATATAGATTTTAGTTTTTAGATGTTTACAGAAAACGTGTGTGAAGTTACTCAAGTTTCTGATTGAAGTAAGAAGAGAAAATAAGGGTGGTGTTGTCTGAAAACACCCGTTTGGTTATACTTTGATAGGTTTCCTTCAACCACAGACTGGAAAACAAAAATTTTCAAACACATATTTTTCACTTTGCTGTATTGTAATTCTTATATACTTACTACTACTACTAATAATAATAATAATAATAATATGACAACGACGGTGATAACGACCATTACTATAACTAGTAGTGGTAGTATTTATATATAAATGTCTGTTTATCT
>NC_069001.1:26442001-26446754 GCF_001194135.2 Octopus bimaculoides | reverse complement strand
TATATATATATATATATATTGAACGTAAATTGAAAACAGAACACAAAGGATATCGCGGTACAGTTGTTTCAAGCTTTATACACAAACTGTCATATTATATATATATATATGTATGTATATTCAGAGAGGGAC
Organism: Octopus bimaculoides; assembly: GCF_001194135.2. Taxonomy (NCBI): domain Eukaryota; kingdom Metazoa; phylum Mollusca; class Cephalopoda; order Octopoda; family Octopodidae; genus Octopus; species Octopus bimaculoides. Next base: position 26,446,622 of record NC_069001.1, on the reverse strand, counting down.
TCACAGGTGTGTATGTATGTATGTATGCACGTGCGTTTGCATCTAAGTATTTATCGTTTCTTCTTACAAGAATACGTCTTTATATAGTTCGGGCGAATAATAAGTGATAAGTTTTATGGCATTCTCATTATTGCTATTTTGCTTATTAATTTGTGTGTGGTATAACGAGTAGCAACAGCAGTAGCAGCCGCGGCAGCAGTAGTAGTATTAATTGTAGCTGCAACAGCAGCAAAAGCATTATGGTGATGTCCTTTTGTGCGAATGATTTTGGTCGACAAGAATGAACGCATTTTGAAAATGCTGTCCAATTCTCAGATGGCGAGTTTGTAGAACCATTAGCATGAAATCGGAACGAAAAGCTTAGCAGCATTTTATTTCTCTTTAGGTTCTGAGTTTAAATCCCGCCGAGGTTGTTAAAATAAATACCAGTCAATTGCTGGCGTCGATGTAATCGACTAGACCCCTTCCCCTGATTTCGGCCGTGTGCTATGGTAGAATAAATTATTATGATGATGGTCGTGGCAGATATGAAGGTGGTGATGATAATGACGATGATAAAGTGGATGACCGCAACCGATGGTTAAAAATGTTGGCGATGTTTAGGCACAAGGGATATTCTATATCGAACAGACTAATTATGCGTCCCGATCCAACTTTTATCATTCTATTGATTTTTGCATATGATTGTTAAATTTGTCCTTCTAGATAGTATGACGTGTGGGAGATTTCGCTCTTATTTTTAGCTATCTGAGCGTGTTGTGAATAATGCAATCAAGATGTGAGGTCAGAGGAAGCAATAACTGCTCTAGGGCTTCGTTTCTCCTACAGCATTAATCTCTTATGAGAAGTACATTAACTACGATGAAGAAACAGCTCTGGTGTGACCAACCCTGCTAGAAATAGCAGAAATATTACTTCCACTTAACACCTTTCTGTTTTAATAACAGGTAATTTGACCAAATTTGTACTAGTTAGACAGAAAACCTAATATGAAGATGTTGGTCACGGTTAGATTATCTTTGATCATAGTTTTGCCGTATCATTGCTAAAAGTGGAAAATTGTATAAATAGATAAAAAAAATTTCTAAGCCCACAACTACATCATTACAGATAATACGACTACTAATCGGTGGATAAACGATAATAAATAGAACAAAAATGATATCTTTTCTATCCACCCACCTCCACCCAGATATATGACCATTCTGATGATAAACTTTATGCAATGTGAATGATAATAGTTTAGAGAAAAGGCATGAATATGGCTCTACATCAATTGTAAATTCTACTAAAATATGTATTACCTTTGAGCCTAGAAGCAAAGAAAGCATAATTTTTGTTTGTGTGATGTATCTTATATGATCTGTTTATAATATAATATTTTATGATCTTAGACCTGTACTTTAATATGCCTATTAGATAATTCTCTACAGCGAAAATTCATATATACACATATCTCATACATGAAACTATGAATACATTTGATATGTTTATGCTTGCTTTGCGTGCTGAATTGCAATCATATGCCGACCGTTTCTTGTATTACATATATTATTCACGCGCATGAATTTGACGTTTATCGAGTCAAAATCGCTTCCTGATAGGCGACAACCAAAGAATAAAACTCTATACTCACTATTACCCTCCACCACAAATATGAAGCCATAATAAGAGACAGTTACACAGACCTATGACTTGACGTCGAAGAAAGGAAGATAAAAGAAACGGCCAAACGAAAGAGACAGAGAACATGAGATGGAGAAGGATGAGAGGTCATCAAATTAAGAACTTTCCAGACAGCTGTGCTATTGATATCAATCTCTTTTAAGTTATATTATATAAAACTTTGATGGATAGCAGGGTACGCCTTCAGAAATTCGATGGCAACGATACTGTGCATGTACGTTGAGAATCTGCATAGTACATCACTCACATGCTGTGATTAATTTGGGAGAGTATTTATTTTTAAGAGAATGTAACGTACTGAATAATAATAAAAGAGATCAACAATTCTTATATCATCATTGGTGTTATAATCTATCCATAGTTGATATAAAGGGCTCACAACAAAGGCATCTCTAATTGGTTGCTCGAATTGTTACAAAGATAAACGACCAATCCTTCGACTAACACTTTGCTGTTTCAAAAACCGGGAGGTTCCATTCGGTCCAGTACTAGATAATTAAGTCAGGAACAGCTTGATAATAAATGCGTACATTTGATTTCACACGAGAACATCCTACGCCAATAATGGTGATCGTTTTAGCCTGACACATCGAAATAGTAAGTCATTAATTATTCTACTATTGGAGTGTCACTAACATGTATATATATGCATGATAATTTGAATGAAATGCTTATAGATAAGTATCTTATATTATGGCATTGCAAGGATAATATTCTAATTGCCAGCACGGATGTCCTAAAAATGCACAACGTAACACTAATGAGACACGTCACATAGGTTAACACACACCGAAGTAATGCAGCAGGTCCTGCAAGGTAGAATGAATTACTGAGACAAACAAGAGTAGTGGATGATTAATGGAGGTGTATTGGTTCCTAATAGAGAGATCAATTCTCTCTGTGGGGAAAAGTGTATCTCTGATAGATTAGAAAACACTTGTCCGTGATATAGTCACATTGGCGTAAACCAGACAGACTCGCGATAACATTTGTGATATGATAGCATGTGGGAATATAACAGAGGTATGTTCGAGTGACGAAGACTAACACAAAAAAAGGCGATGCAAATGATATTAAATTAACGATGGTTCGTTGATTGACTTGTAGAGCAGCGTTGAATCCTGATGTCGGTCAGGTACGTGGAATAAGGGGGAAAAAAGCAGAGTTTCGTAAATCCCATTACAATTTGAAAACACCGAAATATCTATAAAAACAAATTCCGCGTCTTGAAAGAGAGGAAACACTGGGTATTGTAGTCTGTGATATATAAAGAGATGTAAAGGTCACGGTTGGGACGCTTTCAATTAGAGTTCAGTTCTGTTTGTATTTCCTGCTGCACCTCCCAGATGGGGCCCCTAAGCGAGCAACAACAAAATCAATTTCCATTGCAGAAACTTTCGTTGGTCCACTATCAGTTTTAATGCATATGTGTGTAGATAGATACAGGTGAGGAGTCTTGTGTATGTGTGCCCGCTTATATCAGTGTGTGTGTATAGTCATATATATATATAGTCATATACATATACGTATATATACACATATGTGTATGTGTGGTTCTAAGGAGGGTTCCCCCCTTTCATCTACGTCAAAAATAGAATAAAATAAAATAAAATACAGTGCACGATTGTCCATGGGAGAGACACAGAGAAAGATAATTCAGAAAGATAGCTAATCATCAATATATCTACGAATCGATAATTCAATCATTCAATTAAGTAATCAATAGCACACAAGTACTATGGCTGCTATAAGCTTTCATCTTGTTCACAACAAAATACTCTTATCATCGAATTATTTAAGAATCAAATAACTATGACCATTGAAATAGATATGGAAGGAAAAGAGGACTCTAAGAGTTCTGAATTTCTACCAATACCAACTCGATTGTCCTACCACTGAAAGAGGCAGACAAAACTAACTCCATACACCAACTACTAACTATTTATAAATACATCGATTTCGTTTGAATTTCAGTACGAGTATATATATATATATGTGTGAGAGTGTGCATGTGTGCCTGCGCATGAGTGTGTGTGTGTGTGTCTGTGTGTGTCTCTCTCTGTATGTATATATACATATATATATATACACAAACGGACAATAAGATATTGAGAGGGCAAGTACACTGCAATACAGGTATATGTACACATAAACACATCAATTGGTTCTCGTTACGTTTATATATATATATATATATATATATATATATATATATATATATATATATACAGAGAAAGTGGGAGAGTGTTGGGGTGAGAGAAAGAGGGGAAACAAATAGCTAAGCATATATATGTGTTTGTGTGTGTATAGTAAATCCTTTTGACGATAATAATTGAATAAGCTTTGTTGGAAAAGAGCAACTGTTTGTTCTCACGTGCATAAATACCACTAACATAAAGTAAAGTTAGACTGCGAGGTAGATTCGAGCGGAACTGCAAAGAATCTTCTAGAAAGCTTGAGGTCGCTACCTGCTCGATTCAGTTCCCACACCAATCATTAATTCGCTATTTGTATGCCATTCAACCCTCTCTCCCACCTCTGTCTCAAACACGATATGTATGTATGTATGTATGTATGTATGTATACCTGAACATCATATATATATATGCCTGTGTATATGTATGCATGTAAGCCTGCAGATCCTATCTATCCAAAGGCAAAACTGAGTAGCAAAAGACTCACCGGGTCAAAATATAGTATTTCTCCACTCCAGTATTGTATAGAGTATTTTTTCTCCGATAGTGAAATTTTAAAATTTTCCTACCCATACACGCATTATATATATATATATATATATATATATATATATAGATATCGAAACACACATATACGCACATAGGGAGAGCGAGTGCATCAAAGAAGTGAGAGAATGAAAGCGAACAGATTTTGGAGTAAAGAGTAAGATGTCTTGTTTGCGTGATTTGCAAAACTTTCC
>NC_069001.1:26432908-26441536 GCF_001194135.2 Octopus bimaculoides | reverse complement strand
ATATATATATATATATATATATATATATATATATATATATATATATACACATATATACACACATATATATACACACACATATATAGAAGCTTATGTGTGAGAGAGAAAGACAGGTTGGGTGTTGATAGTCAGATTGCTAAATCTAAAATTATTTCGACAGCTGTTGCGACAGTAAAAATTGCAAACAGTGTGTCAAACATATTGATTTCCCTTGATGTTTTCTAAACATATGTATGTATAGCAACAAAAATGGACTAACATGTTTGTATTGTACATGCTTCATAACTTAAATATAGTCACCTCACTATTTGCTTTTCTCTTTTATGCATAATAATCGCTATTTGATGAGTTTATAATTTGTGTGAATATGTATTTTCCTCATTTCTATGTATGGTTTTAGTGTGTAGAATTAGAAAGTCAAAAAAACATGTGGTTGTTCGTCAACTCTGTTCAGGACAAAAGTATTTGGCTTCATATCTCCTTGCAAGGAATCTAATATGAAATCATCTCAAAAATCGTTTTTCTTAGAGAAACAAAAAATACAATATAGATTTTCATTGCCTAGTTTAGTCATCTGATAAGTAGGTACTCGGTCAATCTAACAATTGCTATTTACAAACTTATTCAGAGTAACTGATATGCATATTAGGTGTTAGGTCAAACGAGCCTGGTACAATATGGTGCCTTGCTTGGCTGTGCATTGAGAAGTTTGCTTCCCAACCACACTGTTATGTGTTCAGTCCTACTGTGTGGCACCTTGGCGAGTGGTTTTACTATAATACCTTCGGGCCGACTAAAACCATGTGAGTGGATTTAGTAGACTCGTAGAGGGAAAATGAAGGAAACCCGTCGTATGTAATTGTGTGTGTGTGTGTGAATTTGGGTTTGTGAGCCAACACAGCTGACAAACGGTGTTCCTTTATTTACTTCCACATAAGTTAGCGAAGTTGCAAAAAAGAACCAATAGAATAAGCACCAGGCTTAATATATAAATGAGTAACAAAGATGTACAGGTGACAATTCTTAACGGTCGTTTCAAGCGACTTCCTTAATCGATTAAGGAAAACATTACATCATTGCAAAGAAACCATTTTCGTCATATGACTGCATAGACTTCTCACACATAGGACAAACCAACTACTTTAACTTATTCATATCACCAACGGAACTCGAATATTTACATTGATTCTGCTGTTATATCTTTGGCAGAATGATATCGCACAGAATCAATGTAAATATTTAATATGAATATGTTAAAGCAGTTGGTTTGCCCTTTCTATGTGAAGTTTATGCAGTCGTCTAACGAAATCGGTTCCTTTGCAATGATATAATGTTTTCATTAATCAATTAATAGAGCCGCTTGAAACGGCCGTAATGAATTGACACCTGTACATCTTTGTTAGTCGTTTATAATTTATTCACCTACTTTCGAATCTGCACTTTGAAAAAAATTTATAGCAAGCATTTTTATATAAACTATATGTCTGGACAACAAAGAGCCGATCTCTTCAGTTTGGGTTGTGTTATCTGCAAACACTGCAAGAATACCATGTGCAAACACTTCTGCACAGAGTCTGATATTTACCTGATATTGTTTTGGTGTGCGAATAAGGTCGACCTAAGAAAATACCTCAATTTATGTACCTAATTCAACCGAATCTGAATTATATATGTGCGTGTGTATGTGTGTGTATGTATTTGTGTGTTATAATAATGCCTCAACCAGTCACTTGCTTGTTGATTATTCTTGTATGTAACGAAGTTGTGAGTTGTGAAGGAACAAGCAATCCACATGATTGCAGTTATACCTCTCCAAGGAAGAGGTAAATTTCGAAATAGGAAGATTTACATACTTTATTTCGCGTATGATCATCTATTTAACTCGATGTGTGTGTGTGTCTGTGTTACTGTGAGCATGTATGCACGTGTGTGTCTTTCATGACTTCACAGGTATTGGCAACGATTGCTGTTAGTCTTTCTCTTCTTGTTGCTTAACCCCGTGTCAAGCCACGTGGAGTAGATCTGCGATCAACATCATTCCAACATTGATGTTCCGATTTATAGCATTTACAAGGAAACAATTATCACATCAAGTACAAACGTTTGTGCGATATGAGGGAGGTTTAGCTGTCATTCTTAAGAGGTGAAATGAGCTGCTGAATGTTCGTATATTCTTGTGCGTAGCAGTGTTGCGTGTACTTGTGTAAAAGTATACATGTTCTTGTGTGCGTCAGTTTGTGGAAAATCGATTTGACACCGATATAGTACATAAATGGTTTGAAACAGTATGGTATACTTTGTCACAAATTGCTCGAACAGTTACAATGAAACTTCTAACTGGAAACAAAAACCACACATCTGTTTACTACACCAGTTTTTCTTTTCTCTTTTATCAGTCTGACAGCGCCTATCAAATGATATCTTACCAAAACACACATAGAATAATACAGTTGATGTACTGTCATATATAGGTGCGTGCATGTGTGAGTGTGTGTTTAAACATACTTCTATAACATATATGCATACGTATATACACACATGTATATATACGTAGATATACAAATAAGCACAAGTATCGGAACACACACACACACACATATATGTATATACATGTGTGTGTGTGTGTGTGTGTGTGTAAGCGTGAAACTCTCAGATAAACACAATGGAAATTTGATATTCAATTGGATAAAAACTTCACAACTACTTGGTTAAAAATCGTCAGCCCTACTACGACCCGATCTCAACAACTCAACGCGAAATACAAGGATTAATAACATGTGTTTAGCAGAACGCGCTACATAAATTTGAGAGAGAATTCTGAAAAATATAAATCGTCGATGGTGTAATTTGTATTTTAGTTCGCGTATCGATTTTATAAGCAATATTCCCGTCGTGGTTTGTGTATTTTTCATTGGGTACTGAAATTCTGTAATGTGAGGTTGATGTTATAATATTGGGTAACCAGTGTTCAATGAATTTTGCACGAAGTCTAATGCATTTTGTTCAGCTGCTGGGATTATTACCGTTGTTATTGTCATCATTAGAAGAGAGTTTATATGCAGCCCTGGCGGTGACCTGATTTCGATTCCCGGTTGGTGTCTGCTTTTCACACCGAATTACGTTATTAATGCTCTTAACTAAGAAAGGAATATCACGCTGTTGCGTTTCCGATCTGAAGCTTTGTGCACATGTACGAAATCGATATTATTAGTTTTATTATTAAATGGACATCATCACCATCATCATAATTGTTATTAGTATTATGTAATAATAACATGAGTAATAGTAACAGTTTTATTGGTAGTAACAGCAGCAGTAATAAAATGCATATTAATTGAACAAACACACAAGCTGTACTTCGAATATGTGTTTGTGTGCATCTAACACAAATGATAGTGTGGATGTACTACTCGTATTATCTTTTGCCGTTTATGATTCTCTGATATGGCAATTCTAGAAGTTAGATCAAAGAAAACGAGCTATTATGAACAAAAGAACTAAAAATTCGAACACAATATAAAACCATAATGTGTTTTAATTTTTTTAATCTCCTTATGACGTATGAGCTTAATTATATTTTTCAGAAAATAAAAAAAAATTAACTGATATCACGATAAAACATTAGAAAACTATCTTCAATCTATAACTGGGAATTTTCTTTTGCTATTTTACTTGCTTTCATATTTTAGTGGATTTCTACTCTTACTATTAGTTTTAGTGGATTTATTATAATACAGAGGATGGTGGACAGGCAATATCTTTAGAACGTTGGAAGACGTGAATCTAATATTTAAAAAGATTTTTAGCATGACAGACAAAATGCTTAAGCGGAATTTCGTCCGTCTTTACACACTGAGATCAAATTTCACCGAGATTAACGTAACCTTTCATCATTTCGGAGGCGACAAAATATGTGATCGATTTATCCTCTTTCTCACCAATTTATAGTCATTTGACAAAAATACGAAACAAATATTTTAAAAGATAATCGTTTAGTAATCTGGTTATTTACGTTTCGAATTCAGATCTCAGCAACTCGTACTTTCATTTTCATACACCCAGGACAGATAAAATAGAATAATTACCAAACACTCCAATATGCATATTTTGCTTTGAGGCAGCAACGCAACAGAAGGTGCGAAGAATATTAATGCAGTAAATGGAGATCGGACAATAACTGTAAGCCAATGTCAACTCTGGTTCCAGATATTTCAAGCAGGAAAGGACAGCCTAGAAGACTTGCCTCGTCCCGGAAGATATGTAGAGTTCGACGAAGACGTCCTGGAAACCCATCGCTTGGATTTAGTCGATCAACCATTCATCGATGAATGCATACCATCGGAAAATGTCAGCAAATTGGTTTCAAGACGAAGGATGTTCTTCCATCAGGATAATTAGCGAGGATGACATTCCAAAGGTTGGAGCAGTTTGGATGGGAAACGATGCCCCACCCATCATATTTGCTGGACATTTCCCCATGTGATTATCATCAGTTCTGCATTCTTCGAAATCATTTGGACGGTAAAAATATGGATTCTGTACAGAATCCATATTCTGTACGCACAAGAACAGTACATGAGGAGTATTTTTTGTCACGAACAAATGAATTTTGTAAGAGTAGCCTTGCAAGTCTACCAGAAAGATAGCAGAGCGGAGAGTATATTGTAGATCAAGAAAGAACTTTGTGTATCATAATTTTGAAAAATAAAATGAGTATAAAAATACCGCATTACTTATGGCTTGACCCAATAAAATGCTTCTATTTTTAATTAGTATTTATTCTCATGTTATTCTTATTAGATATATTTTTAGCATTTTCATTCGTTTTCTTATCAGTTGTTATATATAGTGTTGCATTTTTCTTCGTACTTTATTACACGGCCTCTGAGAGGTGTCGAAAATATGAAATAACAAGATTCCAATATCCCACTAGTTACATTGACAACTTAGTTCAAAGGCCTGAAAAGGGCAGACAAGGATAATTTACGTAATACCAGAAGACAATAAAACCTCTTTATTGCTATCTACTGACATTCAAATGAGACACAGCACAATTTCTCTATATACAAAAATTCACATTGATCCAAAGCAATTACAAGAAACTCGTGCTCACACTGCCACGGGAATTTGAAACGGCAACCATGATTTTGCTAAACGAAATTCTTATCACCATGGCCATATGTTTTTGCGAAGCGAAATTCTAATCAACATAGCCATGTTTGCTTATCAAATTTGTTTTTATCTTTGTTATGAGATATCGTTTAAAAAATATTGTGCGAATTTTCTTACTGCTACATTTATACTGTTTTTTTTTTCATTTGTATTTCGAACTAATTTTCCATGATTTGACTGCTTTCAAAAATTCTTCTTGTCCTATGTCCTTTGATGTTTTTCATTGCAAATAAAAATATACGTACAACTTATGTGTGTAAGTTTCTATGTCGCTGGATTTGTATGTCGTTGGATTCGAGTGACAAGAGTTGTTACATCACTTCTTTCACTATCACAACATTAGGTTTCCTTGCGAAGCATTGAGAAATGACTGGTACTATTTTGACACCAAGTTCTATGCCAGTGTGTCTCTCCTAGGAGTCCTTCCTTCTCCATAGTTTTGTCAAAATTAGCAGATGCCTCTGCATACATGCGTACGTACATAGTGACAGAAAGATAGATATATAGACGTATACAAAATATCAAAGGGTTTATATATAGATATGCATATGTTTATATATATATGTGTGTATATATATATATATATATATATATATATATAAAGAGAGAGAGGGGGAAAGAGTGTGTGTGTGTATAAGAATATATATATATATATGTATATACATGTTTGTGCATATCTGGAAGTACGTTCATGCAATGCGCGATTAGGGAGTTGAATTATGACTTTGGAGATAAAACAGTGAGAAAATCCAAATGCAACTCCGTAGGAACTTGTCAAATCTAAAGCAAAGTTAGCGATTTTTATCGGAAAACTTACGGTGACCCGAGGGATTATCGCCATAGATAAGCATCTAAGTTAAAGGTAAAGATATTTCAGAGAATTCCAACGTAGATTGGATTAAAGAAATGGAAAAATCAATGTATAAATGCATAAAACTACAAATAGATAAATAGACTAGCGTAAATACAACGTTATTTAAGAGTTATGTTGACTGATGTATTACTGAGACACTGTGGGAATAAACAGAATGACATAGTGTCAAAGAGCGACCTTCCCTGATCAACTTTAATCTAAAGCACTTTTCCGTGACAGATGTGCCAACCAAATAAACATTTCAGTTTAGTTATTTGCCTGTGAAGCTACAAGTCGAGAGAAAAGAAAATAGTGAAATTTGGCAACGGTGTTCTGAAATAAATAAAGCAAATATTGAGAAAGAAATTTAACACGAATAAAACATACAGGGTGAGAAAAAATTGTTTCCAACACAGCTAAGAAATCTTGAGTAATAGATGTGATTAATGTAGCAATATATTAACACTTAAACGCGTTTTATCGAAGATTCCCACATGCATTTAATCACAAATGCATATTGATATTACAGTTCTATATTTAAGAGATGAGGAATTATGTACATTATTTGCATTTGACGGATTCCAAACAGTGGACATCGAAATCTACCTAATTTAATATTTTCCTATTCTTCCTGTTCCCATATGCTACTCGTGATAATAATAATAAGAACAACAACAACATCGAAAAATACCTTAAAAGTGAAAACGCAGGTTCGAAATTTCCCTAACACACCTGATGAAGACTGGAGGGTATATCAGTCGAAACGTTGTGTTAACAACAAACAAGATAAGGACAAATATACGTCAAATGTAAATGTAAATAATGTGTATATTAATATTGTTGTTATTGAGACGACGAACTGGCAGATCTTCCTTTACGTTCCGATTTCAAATTCTAGTGAATTTGACTTTGCCTTTCGTCCTTTTGAGGTCGATGAAATATGTACCATTCGAGTACTGGAGTTTAAATGTACACTGTATTTTAAATGAATAATATATGACAAATCTTTTCTTCTCGCTAGACCACTGGTAGTAAATAGAATTTCTAAGATTTTTTTTGATACCCCGAGATTTATTAATATGTATATATATTAATATATATATATATATATATATATATATATATATATATATGGATGCTGGCATCTCTACCAAATCTACTCCCCAGGCTTTGGTCTGCCTTAGTGTATGCAAGAAGACAAATACCGAAGGTACCACGCACTGGTACTGAATCTAGAACCTTGTGGTTGGGAATCAAACTGCTTACACCATTACCACTCTGGTACATATAGTAGAATACCGGCGTTATTTTATAGAAATCAAAAGTTGACGGTGACCTCAAAATTACACGTTAACAAGCACATACAAACATAGGGTTATGTGTGTGTTTCTTCAACTGTCTGTGCGTGTGCTGCGGCCGTCGTATGCATGCGATCGAGTGCATGTGTTGTAGGTGGCAGTAATATGCTGGAATCAAGGAAATTAACAACTCCTTTGTGTTCCTATATATTAGTATCAGAACCCGAAATTCTTGCACATTTTGCATGATAATATAGTAAGGTTTTTTGTCAAAGGCTACATTAACCCACGTTAAACACTTCTACATTCGTCCTGGTTGTAGATGAGCGGATCTTTGAATATAAAGAGAGCTATGTTAGAGTCAAGTTGTTGGAACAGCATGCATAGAGATATATTGAACTCTTAAATTTTCCTCATTCATTACTGAAAAGATAAGTTATCGAAAGTAAAATATGATCCCGGGTAGTTAAGTTTAGAACACCATTCTATAGTTTAGTACGCAGAACTTCAACAGCCAAATGTTTAAACGAATTACGTCCCTTTATCTCCCTCGCATCCACTATCTTCTTTTTTCTCTCAGCATATATATATATATATATATATATATATATATATATATATATACGTATGTATAAATATAGACATCCTTACAAATACTAATGCTGTACAACATTAGGAATTGTGAGAGAACACAGTATAAATTATTCCCTTCATAAGTTCAATCATACCTACAGGAAAACACGCACACACACTCAGATATATAATTTTTATTGTCATAATACATAATCATAAGTATAAATGAGAGGAGAATATAAATAAAACATCTGATGTACATTATAAAATGATGGCAGCAAATACTAAATGGGCATGTGCATTTCTAAATTAAGTGTGTTTCTAATGTCCCTATCGATGTTATTTATCACATATCGATATTTTTGGTTAATTCTCTTCTTACATAATCAGAATTGGTTTGTTCGAACCCATTACGATTATTGATTTACTTAATAATGTTTCGCCATTTTCGGTTCCTTCCATTTTATATTTCTTCATGTCCCAAGAGTCTTATCATGCATATTCATAGCTCTTTTGGAATTGATAACTCATTTTAATAGCACGATTTCCATATATTTTGTAAAGCAGTTATTTATTTTTTTTTTATTTTATGTCGTAACTACCGAAGAATTTTTCAAAAAATGGAAACATTCTCATTGTAAATTTTCGCTTTAATGTTTTTAAGATATTATACAAAAAGGCACCCACGCACATACATACATACATGCATATATATATATATATATATATATA
>NC_069001.1:26426203-26432898 GCF_001194135.2 Octopus bimaculoides | reverse complement strand
CGGCATAATGCCTCTCCCAAGGTTTAATTGTATATATATACAGGATTATGCATGTGTGGTGTATGTATGTATGTATGTATGATTTGTAATGCAAGAAAGGCAGTTTGGGCAAAACGCTTTGATAAGTTACATTCTAGGTTCAAATTTCATCTGGGTCAGCTAAGTTTTTCATCCCTTAGAGGGCTATCTGATACTGTACAGCTGAAGAACTTAGTTTTAATTAAATCTTCCACATTTGTGCCCGGATGAGAAATATTATCATTAGTTATTAATATTATCAAATATTATCGATAATAATAATAATTATTATTGTTATTATCATTATCATTATTTTATCTTACTTGCATGTCGGTGAGCTGGCATAACCGTTAACACACTCGGACAAAATTCATAGCACCATTTTGCCTATCTTTACATTCTGAATTCAAACTCCATCGAAATTGACTTCGTATTCCGGGATCGATAAATGAAGCACGAGTCAAGTATGGGGAGGGGGTACCCGCTTTCGCAATCTCCCTTCGAAAGCTGCTTATCCCGTGCCAAAATTTGTATCCATTACTACGTCCTACTTGTGTGTATTTCTACATACGTGCATGTATATACGTACGTACGAATTTCAATGTATTTTTATTTTCATGGCTTCTAAAATTTATCCTGATACTTTATTTACTTATATGTGAAACGATTAGATATATCTATCAAATTGTTTTAGTTCCATTCAAACCGCTTATCTCCTGATCAGATAAACATATCGCGTGTGCCGTAATTTGTGATTGAGGTTAATGCCTATGAGGTGTCTCAGATACTTCCGTGGTAAATCAGATATAACATTGAACAATCTAGCGAATGTTACATTTATCTACTTATTCAATTACAGTTTGTATTTTCTACTGATTTGTTGTTCGCCTCGTTTGGTAACTCAATAATTTCGTTTTTCTGTTGAATCCCCCTTTTGCTAAAAGCAAACTTTTGAAATAGTATTGAGTCGCGGTGGACATCCTAAAAGCTAAGCAGCGTCAGCTGTTCAAGTTCTGATATCGCTTCAGATATTTTAGCACCTCTACTGGCGATCGCTTACATTATTTGTGTTTAAATTAGATCTGCGCTTGTCATTTCTCTAAACACACACCAACGACGAGAAGCTGCAACTCGGTTGCTTGATTTTCTAAAACCATCAACCAACTAACTATTATGTCGAAATTATCACTTATTATGAAAGACAGAAATTCTCGATTTTGTGGCTCCATGCATAGGTTTTCCTGACAGCCGTCCAGGATTACAGCTACTCTGTAATTCGAATCTCACAGAATCGAAATCAAGTATCATGTTATTGTGAACCCAACAGTAGTAGATATTAATCTTTGGATATAAATTCTCGAATTCCAATTTCTTACATTTTTTTTTTAATTTGAAAAAGAATGTTCATCATTGCATTCTTGTCCCCGTGACATCCGAACTCCTTTTGTTGCAATCCAATGTCACATTAGAAGCTAAGGTATTTTTGGTAAACAATTCAGACAATGAAACCTAGAATAATGACCGTTAGAGATTGAGATATTGCTTAGGTTCATAACATGCTACCCCTCACATTTCCATAATTTTCGAATGATAAAAATGGTTTGTGGGTTGTGGGTCTGAATAGAAAATCAATATTACATTTTAGACATTCATGAAACATAGAAACATCTAGGAAATATTCATCCACAGATCAAATACAAACAGTATGGTTTCAATTCCCGTTTTGGGAAATGCCTTTTCTTTCATAATGTTCCTGTTCGCTACAAAAGAATGAATGTTTCAATTTCCTATTTTCAATTCTATGCAATAAATCTAAGGTTTAAAGCTTATCTACCGAAAACAGAATTTAGCAAAACAACTCCCAGAGCCAACGCTTTTTCTTTTATCATTATTTCAGTAGTTATATTTTTATTGCGTGCCTATTATAATTGTTTACTCACATAGTTTCGATACTATAGAAAAACCATACTAATCAAAGCAAATACTATATTACCTGAGTCACACACAACAGCGATCGATTGTGTACAACTGTGCGCAGTTCTGAGTTCATTGTGTTCGAACATTTTTTCTTCACTGTATATGAGATACCATCCATAATACATGTTTAGTAACTACTTCGGCTCTGTTGAGTATATTATGGACGTGTGCTAATCATGAAGATTTAGTAATACATTTTGCGGTTTATGCATTGCTTAACTATCCCTAGAGAACTATTATTAACCCTTTGCATGTCCAAAACCTTTTCATAAGTTTGTCTTAAACATCCAGTTTTGTTTTCAGAATTTTAGTGACCTCTTGTTTCATAACTTCTGAGTAGCATAAAGCTTTCTTTTCGTAAGTCCCAAGTTAATTAGGTGGTTGGAAAGAAATGGAATTGTTTTTCATATAAGATGCATGTACACTGATGAAATATGCCTGTGTATCATATATATGCTCTATATATCATATGTGATACACGGGACAAACAAAAGCTTAAGGTGTCTCTTCGTCTTGCTTTCAATTCTTATATTCCTATATTCCAGTTTTCTCATTGAATCTGTAACTGCTAACAGCACGTTTAGTATATTTATTGATACTATTTTATACATCGAGTATAGATCATCTTTCAGTATCATTCTGATTCTTGCATAAAGCAGTTCCATATTAGTGCCTTCTCCTTCATCGTTATATATCGAATCCCTTTCTTTTCGTCGATCCCCAGATATTTATACACCTCAGTTGCTCCCATTCTATTTCATGTCTTGATAGTTTCATTTCAGTGAAAGGGTATTTGTTACCTTGATTGTTTTCAAAATAGTGCTCTGCCATTTCTCACTACTCCCACTTTCAGTTTTATCCATTAAATAGCCTTCCAAAATCCAGTTGCAAACATTTTTCTCCTATATATTTTCTAAATTGCTATACCAAGACGGAAACGTACAATACTGTCTCTTAATACAAAATGACAACTGCCAGCCACAGCTGAAACGGCTTTCACAACACTTAAGTGGACGAAATTATGACATGTGTTAATATCAACAATAGCCGTTTTATAAAGTGATAGCATAATCTCTACTAATAGCTACCAAATATCTAATTTAGATACTGCAATATTCAGATTAGAAGAAAATTTTATATAACATAAGTAGCAATAAGATGTACTATCTCTGACGAGATGGTCACAGTTGGAAATGTTTGATTATAGGTCTAGTCGATAAGGTCTCACCTAGGGGATAAACAGCAACAACAGCTATAACCATTTATTAATATAGAATATATAACTAAAACCTGAAAGATATATCAAAGACCGAAAACACAGTTACTAATATGAATATAATTTATTGGAAATTATGTAGCTCATAAAGAACACCTTGTGAGCAACATCTGTTTTGGTTCTGTAGCAGTCTCTTTATTGGCGAATTCCATCCAAGCAATAGAGAATTTTCCATTCATTTGAGCTCTCGGGGCAACATTCATAAGAATCGTTATAAACAGATAGAGCATTGTGTATTGATTGAGCTGTTTATCAGATATACTATACTTTTATATAGGATTTCCTTGCTGTTTCTTCTCATTTCATAATGCTAGAGTCACGTGCGTTGAGATACAAGAAATGTGTGTGCGATGATATCTCACCAGTGTGCTTATATATATATAAATAATTTGTGCTCAGCTCTGTTATGTATGAGTGTATGCTGAACTCGTATATGTGAAATGTCTATTTATAAGCCTACGTGTGCGTTGTATGTATTCTCTTTTTGTTCATATAGGTCATTTCATACACACAAGCACTCGAATATATATCGTATATATACGTTCTATACAGTTTAGTGTATGTGTGTATAAGTGTCTATCTGTATGTATCATATATATATATATATATATATATATATATATATATGTGTGTGTGTGTATACGCAAACGTAGTTATGCCTATATGTTGGTGTGTATGGATATGTTTATGCGTTCTTTCATTTTTTACTTCTTCCAATCATAGGACTGCGGCTATGCTGGGGCACCGCCGTCAAGGTTTTTTATGTCTTGTTACTTGAGCAAATTGACCCTGGCACTATTTTTTAAACCTGGTATTATTATATCGGGCTGTTGTTGAATCGCAACAGGACGTAAACAAACCAGCAACAGTTATCAAGCTCTGATGCGGAACTGACACAAACAAAGACATACGCATAAAAAAAGACACACACACACACACACATGTATATATATACATATATACGAGAAAAAAATGGGGAGAGAGAAAGAGGAAACAGCGTTCTTCAGTTTCCATTTACCAAATCCACACTCAAGGCTTCGGTCAGCTAGGGCCTATAGTAGAAAATACTTGTACAAAGTTTTATTTCAGTGGGACTGAACCCGAAAACACGTGGTTAGGAAGCAAGCTTGGTACCACAAATACGTAATAAACTAGAAGACTTTACATGCAGAAAATAGAGTGAATAAATAATATGATACAGTCTGTTAAAGATAAAACATAGTTACTTCAACTTTCTCCGTAGATGATAATCAACGTAAACATTCAGACAATAAACAATATCATTCATTTGACTAACAGTAAAAATAACAAGGCATATTTCAAATAGAACATACGCTTAATTCATTCTAGGTTTAAAATGTTGCCTTGATTCTACATTACATTAAAATATTACAAGCTATCAGTTTCTCGTAGTTTGAATATATATTGTAAGAAAATATGAGAAAATATAAGGAAAGCAGAGATTTTTTAAAATATCAAGCAGGTTATATAGAAGCAAATTAAACTAGGTATAGTAATTTAGAAAATATATAGAATAGAAAAGCTGTTACTGGAGTCTGAAAGGTTATTTAATGGATAAAACTGAAGGCGGGAGCAATGAGAGATATTGCTTTATATTACTGTCCCCTGACAGTGGGAAATAGGTTGAAGCATAAAGGTATGTGATAGTTAAGTGGAAGTCCATTTAATAGGGTCGTAATGTGATCTCCATGTACTTTAGTTAGAATTTATCAAAGTGTCGGCATTTACCAAATATTTGTGATCTATTTAGATAAAACATCTTTTATTTTATTTTTTGCTATGGCGCACTTCAAAATGTTGCATCTGTCGTATACTTTACTTATTTCTTTTTGGTCTACATCGCACAAGTGTTTTCAAATTGCTATGGAAATCTCTAGGCTGGTCTTTCAAATTCCATATCTAATTGAATATAGCTGTTTTCTTTTCTATTTTACTGCGTCGGAAAGTAGTATGATTGAAGTAACGTTCTTTAAATTTGCTTATCACCGTAGCTACACGTAGTTTACGCATTATATTATGCTTCGGTTTTCTGGAGATAAGTTTCATACAGCTTCATACAATTGTATATTTATATAAAGAACGATCAATCTATACACGCATGTATCCCTGATTTTCTTTCTCTGTATCTAACCCTAGGTTTCTGTAACTACATAGATCTGTATAAATAGACATACATACGCACACATTTATATGTATGTGTGTGTGTGTATGTGCGTGTGTGTGTGTGTATGTGTGTGTGTGTGTATGTGTGTGTGTGTGTGTGTGTGTGTGTAAAAATATACACAGATACATACATATTTACACACACAGATATTTATAAATATACAGATACATACATACGTATTAACACACACAGATATACTTATTTATGCGCTTGTATATGTTCATATGAGTGCTTGCATGCATTTATATAAACATATATCTTTTGCATATAAGAAAAAATATAATACATAGGATTAGAAGTTTATAGCAATCTATGCATGTGAATAATAGCTACATATCAGATATTTGGGGGATTCTGAGAAGGAAGAGCTGCCCTAACATGCGGAAATCAAGAAGCATTGATATGAAACGCACAAAATACTTCTACTACAGGTATTGTTTTGATCTTAAACATCAAACATACTGTTTTAGCTGAATGAAGTTGAATAATTATTATTGGTTTACTTGGAGTATTGAATAATTTCAATATCCATGGAATATTTACTACTAACCATCACCATGCCTTAATATGGTACCAGAAATCTATAGACTATGCTTCAGGACTTCTGAATCGATTTGTTTTAATGTATCCTATGAAGATATTTTTTTTTCTCATTCATTCCTGTGCTTTAATTCTACAAACACACGCACCTACTCTCACACAAACATAAATGTATTTGTGTAAACGCTCACACACATGCGTTTCTGTACATATATATTTATGGCTGAGTCGATGATGTTTGCATTCACAGTCAGTGTCCACTGTAGTTTATGTTGTATCTTGTTTACGTGTCTTAACGTAGCTCGACAAATAGACATAGGATGGCATAATACTCGGTAGAAGATATTTCAGCCAAGATGCAGCCCGATCACCGAGACGATTAACACACACACACACACACACACACACACACACATATATATATATTCTCCGCTTTCTTCCAAGGAAGCTTAGTTTTTCCTTGGGGCTGGCCAGATTGGAGCAATATCGAGAATAACCAGCCGAAATTGCAAGGATAATCTGGATCTCGACTGAAGAGAGAAAACTCCGAATGACCTGTCCTTGTTTTCTTTGTATCGTCTATCTGGATGTTTTGTAGTCCCTTTCTTGTATCACGTAACTGTCTTGATATTTTGCGTTCTTGTCCCATTCTGTATTTTATATATATATATATATATATATATATATATATATATATAT
>NC_069001.1:26425087-26426092 GCF_001194135.2 Octopus bimaculoides | reverse complement strand
TATATAATTACATATGTGTCATGTATGTGTGTCTACATAGACAGACAGGTTGTTAGATTATATAGATATAATATATACTTTGCAAAAACTTACAGGCAACAGTGATTAGTGCCCGCATTTTCTTTTAGTGTGTGAGTGTGTGTGTGTGTGTATAGGTATATGTATTACGATAATCCTTGTGTCAATTTATCCGTTGATACAATTCTGTCTTGTACTTTTGAGACGAACATTAGAATCATGTATGTCTTCTTTACTATGATACAATCTCATCTCAGTTTTTAAATAATCATTTGTCCAGCAGTTTTTTTGGAAGATCATTTTTCCACACCACATAGACATACGAATATGTTTTGTTTCGTATATTTTTACAAAGACGTAATTACATTATGTTTATCTCCGAACAATTAGGATTAAATTTTCACCGATATCTATTGTTAATGCTGTGTGGTTCGTGATTTTAAAACATGATTATTGGGAATAATCTTATAATTGATGAAAGCATGAACGTTATATTTAAAATGATATAACCGTGAATCCTATTATATTTCATGATATCCTGATATATACTTTAGGTGTTATATTACTGTGTGTTTAATCTCTGTTTCTAATTTTAGTTATCTTTTATAGTTACCATTTTTTTACGGAAATCTATTTCACATTGCATCTCTGCCATCTAAATTATTTCTATTAGATTTCACGTTTTTGCAACGTATTCTTATGCATTATTAATAGCTCTTTGAAAATCTACGCTCAGCCGATGAAAAAGGAGAAATAGTGTGTGTGTCATGATGTTTGGAAATTTCATGCATACATTGAAATTAGTTTTTTACACTGGTTGTCTGAATTACATTCTATATTCTACTTAGTTTGTGGTTTTTTTGTCAAAATAAGTAAAGTTTTCATGCCAGTGTCACCGTAATACATTTTAACTATGAATTTCCCTTTGCTGTTGTTCGGGTTGTTTGTAAACTTATGAATTATATATATATATATATATATATATAT
>NC_069001.1:26416529-26425027 GCF_001194135.2 Octopus bimaculoides | reverse complement strand
GGCAAAAGAACAAAGACAAAATGGTAAACAAGGTGCAACAAAGAAGCAGGCCACATAGAAACATCCCCTTCATCAGCTGCCACCATTAAAACTCCGGCGTTTCGAAGAATTAAGGCAGTACGCATCGTTAAAATGGTTCTTCCCACGAACACAAATTAAATTGTTTTCGTGGAGGGTAGTGGCGGACGGAAAACAAGACAAGAAAACGAAACGGTGAAATAAACAAACAAAGAGGCTGTACAGCCAGACGTGAAGTGTGTATGTCTTGAACGCTATATATATTATTTGGCTCAAGTCAGTCTCTTGCTGCTCCTGTCGGTGCACGGGATCTTCAGAACTTACCTGGAAATTCTCTGGACTTTCAGGTGAAATTTAGAATTAAATATATTATTAATTTCTACTCTAACATTGAATAATTTTCTTATCACGGTTAACATCACACACACATACATATACACACACATACACGCATATACGTACATACATACATGTATATATATAAACAGTCTTTTTCGTTTCTCCTGCTTGTTTCCCTCCTTATCTACAACTTTTAAGAAATGTTTATATATATTTAACAAATATTCATTTGTGTGTTGAAATCCATATTCCAAATGTTGATGGTTTGTGTCTATTGTATAGCTGATGTTTAAACTTTTGACGTGTGCATTTAGTCACTAAGATTCAATTCTTTGTTTTCTCTCTCCATCATTATTTCATATTTATTTATTCACTTCAACATCATTATTCTGTATTATTTTCTCTGTGAATAGTACTTATTAATATTTTTCCTCCCGCGGGAGCTGGCTTCAAAAGTTTGGCGACGTCAAATGTTATGTATACATAAATTGTCTCAAAGTTCGCTTGGAATATCTCCTTACAGCACAGTATGTATCTATGGAAAGTACACTCTTACAAAGTTTGTTCATTTAACCGTATTGTAATGGTACAATGAATTAAACATAAAGCAATATAAAGAATAAAATGACCTAGTTAACATAAGTAATATAATACAATAAAATTACGCATAGGAATTAATTTATTAAGGTCAAAAACGAAGACAACTAACTAATATTAAGAACGAAACGAAAACTAATTTTAGGTTCCCTGTACATGCTCTCTCTCTCTATCTCTCTCTCTCTCTCTCTCTACATACATAAATTGAGACAAACTACTGCTCTGCCCTTTCTAAGCGTGGTCAAACTTTCATTCAAGGCAGCAAATATTTCCCTAAGAAATATTCTCCCGAAGAAATATTCTCCCGAAGAAATCCATTACTCGCAGAATAGCAGTAGTAAAGCGGGAGTACCAATTGAAGAAGATCTGCCATGTATGATCTGTTTTCACCCAAAATGCAATAGGCAAATGCACTGCGACCTACAGCGGTCGAGCTACATACGTATTTGAAGTGTGACACAAAATATATAGCACATTATCTTATATGATAACAAACAAAACTGAAATGAAGCCATAAATACTCTTTCAGAAAACCAGTTCAGATGATATATACAGGCTGGCCATCACTGCCAACTCACCACGCATTACATCTATTTTGCTACTGTACATAAGGAAAGAGGCAGAATTTCATATCAAAATGATTTATCTTTGTACGATGAAGCAATATGCATATGGCTTAATGAAACGTAACAATCTGCAGACGTAGAGCACGTGGAGATGAACATAAAAGCATGTCATGCTTCGTACAGTCGGAAAATATGGTAAAACCCCTAAAAATGACAGACTCTTAACCGTGTTTTCATAATGGAAGTGGGCTTGGGACACGCCATTTGTACAGACAAAGCAAATCAATGCCGTAATATGTACATCATATAAAGGCGGTGACCTGGCAGAATCGCTTAGCATTTCGCACCTCTTTACGTCCTGAGTTTTTAATTCCGCCAAGGTCGACATTGCATTTCATCATTTCGGGGCCGATGAATTAAATGCCGTTTGGGCACTGGGATCGATGTATTCGACTTAACCCCACCCCGGAAGTTGCTGGCTTTCTACAGAAGTTTCAAACCAATATGTACATCATATCGTTCACCTGACACGTTTATTAACGATAATGTATTTAGAATAATAAAAAAGATTACGTGCGAAATAAGTTCAACATATTAGTGTGATCCTATTTGGCAACTTCGATTTCCCTAACATCAAGTTATTCAAAGGTGACATAATTTCAGGATTGTTACGCCATGAAGATCGTCACGTAGAGACTTTATTTCATCTCTCTAAAACCATGTTAATGTAACGAATAATACTGCACTCGACCAGTAGCAATAACATGTTGGATCTATGCTTCACTAATAACATGGACCGCATCCATCATGTAAATAATAGATACCATAGTAGAACTAACAATTCATCGTCCGTAGAAAATAAAAGAGATCACATAGGAATCACTCGAAACCTATCCAGCCGGATCTTCTATAAAGCTAACTGAAACAAAATTTGCCGGAAATTTTCACTATACTAGACAAAGATAGGAAACCTAAAGAATTTATGCCAATAATGCAAATAATATGCATTAGATTCGTCCCCGAGTGAAGAATCCTCATGAATAATGGTTCCTCATTTCGGAATCGTACTACTAACATGGCAAAAATGTACAGGCGAGTGACTGATTGGATTCTGAGTTCAATCAAAACAAGGAAAACAAATATGATGAACCAATTGGGGACATTTTGTTACACAGATATCATGGATTACTGCTCCCTATTATAGGCCTCTCGTAGAGGGGCTCTCGAAGCAATTCAATGCTGTTACGCCAAGATTAATTCAGTGCGACAGATGAAGAAAAGGGAGAATTAAAGAACAAAGTCGAAAAGTGGTTCATATGTGTGTATGTATCAGGCACAGTCTTGGTTCTTTGGTAAGAAGCTTGCTACCTAACTACATGACTCCAGGTTCAGTCCCACTGCGGGACAACTTGAGCAAGTGTTTTTTTTTACTGTAGCCTCGAGTCAATCAAATCCTTATAAGTAGATTTAGTAGACGGAAACTGAAATAAGCCTATCGTATATATGTGTGTGTGTCTCCTAGTGTCTGTTTGTGCCCCCATAACCGCTTGACAACCATTGTGGGTGTGTTGAAGTCCCTGTAACTTAGCGGTTCAGTAAAAGAGGGAATAAGTACGAGGATTTAAAAGTAATTTTTGGGGTCGATTTGTTCGTCTAAAACTCTTCAAAGTGGTGCTCCAGCATGTCGAAAGTCAAACGACTGAAACGAGTAAAAGAATAGAATAAGGAAATGTGTCTGTGTGTGTAGGAGTAAGTAGCTGGAGATTTTAATGCTTAAATCACTGTATGGCTCCGCTAATTCATTTGGTGTAAGGCCTGGATATTGGAAGAGTTCACTTTTATATGGCCCACCGCTTTTCAATACCTTTTCAAGAAACTATGGAGAAGAAGGAGGCGTGAATATGGTTGTCTTCAATAAGCACTTAGACAAATTTTTTCTTGAGATATTAGATTAAGCCACGTCAATAAAAGTAACTCAAATAAGGAGGCGTTGTTCAAATTCTTGCTTAATCACAAAACACGGATGGTGGCCTGTGCAAATAAAATAAAATAAAACACCCATAACAATAGGGACACCCTAGTAAAGCCATAATATCTGCAAGAATATTATAAGCTTTGCGCACACAACTATACCCGTATATATTTAGGTAAACTCGTTCACAAGCAGATATATATTAATTCATATTTTGTTTCAACTGATCTAATAAGTGATAATATATGCACTTTTAAAATATTGTGCGCTGGTATTAACTTATTAGGAGAGATATAATGCTTAACCCATAAAATTACCCCACCTCCCAAACATACACTGCATATGAATGATCATATATTTGGGTTCAAACATATATTGAATGTCACTCAGATTGCAATAACGCATAAAAAATAATTTTTTTAGATTATATGTCCGTCATTTTATACACACACACAAGTATGTATGAAAACATTGATACGAATGCGCGTATATGATTACATATGTGTGAGTGTGAGTGTGTATGCATATAATTAAGTACATGTGAGTGTGAATGGTGAACACACACACACACACACACACATATTCACACATATATATAATGCGTTTAGCCTTCTCGGGACCTTCGTGCTATCTCCTGCCATTTGGCGTATTGCCATGGAGAAATCGAGAGAAATTCTTTGGCATTTGCAAGTGGATTTACAATATTGGCATGATTTTGCACGCGCGTGCGCGTTTCCCTGTGTGAAATTTTAAAAGAAAGCGATATAATTCGTATGAATGTGCATGTGATCCCTCCCTAAGAGAAGAAACCCCTTTTTCTTTGAGCCCACGTGATGCTATTAACAATAAATGCCTTTTAGCAATATATAGTGCCGATCGAGGTTTTGGGTGTGAAACGCGGTAGACTAACGTACTAAGTTTCCCTTCCATTCAAACTGCACACTCACCACGATAACTTTCACTTTCATTTTCTTTGAGAATTTATTATTTTAATATTTAGCAAGGTTTTTCAACGAGTAGTTAGTTAAGTCATGTGATCAATTGGAGTATATCGCGTCGAAACTGACGTACACATCAAATTTTATTTAAGTCTGTATCAAATTCAAAACACCTAAACTTTTTCTTCCTTTACTGAAATGTCAATGTTTCATTGTAACTAACAGGAAACCGTAGAAATATAATTCATTAATCCATTCTACAGGAATATTAAGATTAACATGAGAAAATTCCTGCCAGGCTTAATTCTGCAAAATATTTTCATTTTTATGATTATTATTACCATTATTAGAAGTCATTATTAACTAGAAATCATTTCAAAAAGAATGTATCATGCATAAAATATTAACTATTATTATTATCATCATTATCATTATTACCATTATTACCTTGCGTTTTCAAACATGCGTACGTGTCTTCAGACAGCTGCTAGGAAATTGGATTGTAACCAAGATGCTCCTGAGAATTGGATATGATTTTTTATCATTTATTATAAAATATTTTGCATAGAAAGGAATTTGCAGTCGGTGTAATTTTATCCCAATACCTGGGCTAGACAAAAGGTCTGTCTTTTAGATATTATTTTATTGTTTTCCTCGAAATATTATGTTTACAATGTATTGTATGCAGAATTTCAACTAAAGAGTGTAGCTCGGGAAACAACTGTTCTTAAGAAAGCTTACAAATAGTTATTGAATATACGGAAACGATTTTTGAAGCGAAAAACATCGTATATGAAAACTAAACTCAAAGTGGCTTAATGAAAAATCACATACACGCAAGTTCACACAGTAATAATTTGACACCCTAAAATGAAAGTTTGCACGATATGATGGAAGAGTATCATCCCCATCAACGACAATGCAGACATGTACTACGTTACTAAGAGTGATGTTTATACATTTGCTGTCAATATATTACAAAGAGATTGCATACATGGCTTGAGTTCATTCGAAATAAGAGACATGGCAGTATATCTCGCAAAGGACTACGCCGGTTAACAATTTAATGTATTCAAAAGTAGTCGAACTAGAAAGAGAGTCCCTCTCCTCAACAAAAGCATCTGATTGCTTAAATATGCTTGAAAATGAGGAATTATAAATGAAATCTAAATGACAAATGGCAAAACGTAGTATCCTTTTCTCCAATAAGACAGCAAGCGGCATTGGTTGTGACGATTAATATAGGAAACATTGTTAGCTTTTAATTAAATATAAGGCCAGTGGCCATGTTTTTGTCATCATACGGAAGCCGCACTTGAACACAGAATCTAAAACAGTACCATACACCCTTAAAATATTCGGTGGGAATGTTCGTAGTTCTTCTAGAGCTACCTGAGATCAAAATCCAACAATAACAAAAATTACGCTTATGTTAATTACAATTCGAACGTCAGAAAATTGGCCAAAGTCTTGCAGTTAAGTGTGCGAAGAATTTAATTCTTAGGGTAGAGTAATGATGGTTAATTCTTTTGCCCTCGTTCCTTGAAAAGGAGTTTTAAAAACAGACATAATTACATGGGTGAAAAACTGGTATTGCAACCACAAGATTCCGTATTCAGTGCAACAGCCCGTCCCTTGAGCACGTGTGTACTATCATAGTTCCAGGACGACAGTAGAGTGATAATAGGAGAGGTGACAAAGTAATGAATTAAATGAAGTTCATAAGGAAATCATTTATTGCTTCTTCATCTCAGTTACCAAAGCTCTATACTCAGCTAACACTTCGTTCTGGAAAAAATATATGAATTCTACACCAGGCTATTAGTCTGGAAATAGCTAAGTGATATATATATATGTATGCATATATATATATGTATGCATATATATATATATATATATATATATATATATATAGAGAGAGAGAGAGAGAGACAGAGAGAGAAAGAGAGAGAGAAAGAAAGAGAGAGAAAGAGAGGATGGAGATATATATATACATTTATATATATATATATATATATATATACATACATATACATACATATATGCATACATATATAAATACACACACATACATATATAATGCCGATGTTTTCTTCCAAACATATGTTGGAAGTATAAAGATTTTAAAAACACTTGCGTATAACTCCAATTCTTAATTTATATATATACATATATATATACACACACACGGCGTTTAGGAATGATGTAGATAAGATCCGGACTACATATGTTTCTAAGCGAGCGAAACCTCACAAGTGGGAAATATCGAAGCGAGATGTATACCGCAGGCTACTCTTCAGGCTAAGGATATCTTGATTAAATGAAAGTTTACGTTGTCGCAAGGAAGTCCATGATAACACATACATAGATTCACTCAGAATGTGTACAGAGCACGGTACTAGAGGAGAATATATTTATATATGCGACCATAAATTTCACTCCGAAGACTTTGATAGGCTTGGGGCTATGTGTGTATTAATCTGTGTGTATGTTTCTTTGTGCGTGTATGTATGTGTATCTCCGAGAATGTAAGTACCAGATGTAAACATAAGTACTGGTGTCCATTTGTTTGACTAAACGTTGCACAACGATACCCCAGCAACGGCGCACTCGAATAACTGAAACAAGTAATAGGTAAAACGTAGATTCAATCCTTCATCCGGCTGAACGCTAACAACTAGGTCTCTATGAGATTCTAATTTGTTGCTAAAATTTTATCTGGGGATAAATACTTCACTTACGTACTTCATGAAATGTTAACAGACACCACATACATTTTCTGACGAAATTATACAATTATAAAGCAAACGGGAGAACTCACTCTATTATGATAAAAAATTTAAACCCAGCAATAATGGAATTCAATTCATAAAACGAATTATCTCGATAACACGATGAGGTATTTAATCTGATGTTCTAAGGTTTCAACGAATACCATCACCCCATTAGATATAGTAATATCAAACCTCATTCATTTATTTAAGTATTAATGTTTATTTTTTTCTTTCATATATACTGATTTCTATGTACAAAATAACGTCGACATGGTAGGAATCGTAAGCCGCGATTGGAAGTACAGGTCGTTTTTAATTGAGAAGAGTTCACTTGAGCACGATCTTTTTATTTAAACTACAGCAATTACTAACTTTGTGCAAGCAACATTTACAATGCTCTGGTAGGTACATAGAAAGATATATATATATATATATATATATATATATATATATATATATATATATATATATATATATATATCACACTCTTTCTCCCTCTCACGATATCTCGTTTTCTCTACTCCATCTCGGTTTCTCTGTGCCTTGCTCTATTTTCCTTTCGGCGAACACTCAATCCTTGTAATGTATAATGCATTGCCATGATACATAATCAAGATGAGTGCACAAATAAATACACGCGCGTGCGCATGCGTGTGCATGGAGAACACACAAACGATATACAAACATTGATATTTATAAGTGTGCATGCGTGTGTGTGTGTCTGTGTGTGTGTGTGCGTTTGCATATGTGTATTTATATATATTTATATATCCATTTATATGTAGATTTGCGTGTATATGTTTGTACGTGTATATATAAAATGTATATGCATGTATATGTACATATATAGAGAGAGATATAAACACATACACACACGTGTGTGTGTGTGTGTTTAGACAGCGAAAGAAAGATCAAAAGCTATACGCCATTACTAACTCCCTGATGTCTGCAATGGGGATGAAGTACGGTTTCAAACCTCAACTAATACAGAAAAAAAAAAAAAGAAACGGCAGCAAAGACTAAAACTGCAAAAAACAGCAACAACAACAAAACAAGAGCAATAACAGCGAAAAAATATCTATCTAACAAAGAATTTACAATGAAATGAATTCCTGCATAGGGTTTATATTACGCTGTAAAACGATATATATACATAGTTTGTTTCTATATAATACATTGGAGTTTCAGGTGTCTCTTTCTGTTTCTTTATTTTACTTTCAAACCTGCATGACGAATTGATTAAATACGCATTAGCTTAGTTCTATAAAGGAATTATTCAAACAGAGAATACATA
>NC_069001.1:26414528-26416429 GCF_001194135.2 Octopus bimaculoides | reverse complement strand
GTGTGTGTGTGTGTGTGTGTGTGAGTATATATATGTATGTGCAATTGTGGGTGCGTGTGCGATTACTTCTTTTGAAACTGCTGGCTATCCGATCAATACATGTGCAACTTTTAGATACTAATCTAATCTGCAAATCTGCAGCCTAGTGGTTAAGAAGCTGCCTTTCAAATAACAAGTCTATGCTCCATTCCACTTTATATCATCAAGGGTAAACCTCTTTACCATTGTTTTCCACTGGACAACGCCTCGTAAACTGAGACTATGTACGCAGAATCTGCCCAGTGTTTCATCGCGAAGAGTGTAGCTATTACTCAAAACACCATCTTCCGCATTCGCTGTATAACTCGGACTCAATCTAAATGTTACTGTCAGTGGAATAAACCGCCACTTACGTGCTAATTCAGTAGGTAGTTCAGTTGACAGAGCAAACTTTAATTGTCGAAAGCAACGGAATTCCATTTACTTTACTAGTCAACACGATGGTTTTCCTGTTCAAACAAATGTTACATCTACAGACAATGTGACTATTGCTATTGACAAGCTGTGTACCGAGCGCTGAAGAAAAAGATATCTTTTTATCTATGCTGGTTACATTTGTTTCAGTTCTTTCGTTTGCACACTAACCTCTTCCATTGTTCTCTCTCTCTCTCTCTCTCAAACTTTTTTCTCTTCTTGTTTAGCTCTTGACACTAACACAAATGGGTCACCATTTCCAGAGAATCTCTCATATATTCAGAATCTCACGGAATCTTGTAACATATTCTTTCCTGCCAAAAAATGATTCTTTTTGAATCGAAGCTAACTCGCTTGCAAACGGGTACCAATGACACGGTGTATATATTTTGCAAATAATTACATTTTATGCCGTGTCAGACGCCACAAGCTTAATTTCACTGTTTTTCTTTTGTATCCATTACTGAATCTTTCTCTCTCTCTCTCTCTCTCTCTCTATTTTTTTTTTTACTTTCACTCATTAACTATCAATGTTTCTGTAACTATAACTATGTGAATATATGCTAGTGGGTGAAAAGTGAGGGAAAAGCGGTAGAGACCATACAGAGATGTGTAGAGCAGGCAGAACACGAAACATTGCATGAAGGCAATATGTAAGCAAGCATAGTCTCGATAAAATATTGAACTAATTATATATCTTAAAGCTGCAAAACATTTGCAATTAACGTGCTTACATTATCTTTCGCTCTCTGCTCCTCATACTCTCTCTGCCTCTTATACTTTCTCTCTCTCTCTCACTAAACAGACACTGAAACCCTCGCAAACATATATCTACGCTCTCATGTCTGCGTATAACTTTGTATGTAAATGTACGCAGAGTAAAAGGGTGAATGGGCAAATACAAAAATACATACCCACTCACACATATATACATACACATGCCAGATTGTGCGAACGCAGTTACACATATACAGACAAATGTATGTATGCATGGATGGATGGATGACACGAGTGTATGCAGAGATATTGGAGCGTCTACTTCATTAGGAACAAGTAGAGTAGGTGTCAAATGTTTATACGTATGTATAAGTAAAGTTGCTCCATTGTGAAATGTCACAGTTTCTTCTCGGTGATTGCTTCTGCTTCCAGCAGAAGAAGACAGATGCTAAATATCAGTAGAAACGCCTTTAGTGTGAATTTGTAATGACGGTCAGACGCTGCTGCAGAAAGAATGTGAACTTCTCTCGGGGCTGGAAGTGACGATGAAGGCATGGAGATAAGCAATCACATGAGAGAGACTTGAAACTTATCGCATGTAACATTTGCTATAAATATAAATTGAATTATTTTACCAATATTTTCAATGAATTTGGTAGTGAATTGTTTTTCTCTCTTTTTCTGAATTCTCACACACACATACATACGTGTGCGTATGTGTGTGTGTGTGT
>NC_069001.1:26408599-26414493 GCF_001194135.2 Octopus bimaculoides | reverse complement strand
TCGTTCGATAAAGAAATAACGTGATGAAATAGTAAAAATTTTCATTTTTAGTTTTAGTATATATGATAGTACGCATATAGGAAAATGTATATGTACATATGTGCGGGGGTGGTTTTGAATCAATACACATTCTTTCATATATATATATATATATATATATGCATGAAGATATACGTATACACACATGTATGTATGTATGTAGTTACGTATATAAATTTTTATCTACTTCAGTTACACACAAGTGGATTATTTTTCAAGCGGAACATTTAAAGCGTATAAGGAAGAGCTGCAATTTCTCTCAGTTGCCATATCGTAAAATATTTATCACTATA
Source organism: Octopus bimaculoides (assembly GCF_001194135.2). NCBI lineage: Eukaryota > Metazoa > Mollusca > Cephalopoda > Octopoda > Octopodidae > Octopus > Octopus bimaculoides. Next base: position 26,414,161 of record NC_069001.1, on the reverse strand, counting down.
TCTTATGAACTATAACATTTGAAATTTCAACCGAAATTTAACTTGAACCGCACTTGTTATATTCTTGGTGTGAAAATCTGACATTGAATAATATAATCTTTAAGCCAACGCCCTTTGCTGGCGCCATCATTGGCGCTCAGCTATTTATAAATCCGGAGTGCCTGGGCCTCAACTATTTCTTACATAAGACTTCTTCATGACAAAAAAAAAAAAAGGATTTTCAGTAACTTTTCGTTCATAAGTTCAACCTTGGGCACAATGCCTTCCAAACTGCTGCCAATATGAGCAGAGCACAATAATCGCATAGTACGAAGTTGGTTTCAGAAATTCCATAAGGGTGATGAGATCCTTGAAGATGAAGAGGACGGTCATGCAGTCTTGACAATGAAGAGTTAAATGCAAATATTTGAGCAAAACCCAGGTCAAAGTGTCAGAGTAATGTCTCGGGCATTCATGTCGGTATTGCAACGGTCTCACGTAATCTAAAGAAGATTGGTAAGGTGAAGACGCTCGATAATTGGGTACTGCTAGTGCCCAATGAAAATCAAAAAGCTCGATGCTCTTTCTGCAAAACTAACCAAAACGTTTCTATAGTTAATTTTTCCAGAAAAAAAATTAGGTTTCTGAAATCGGCCATTATTTTCGGAGCAACCTAATACTTTGTCCGTCTTTACGTTCTGAGTTTAAATTCTGCCGATGTAAACTTTGCAGTTCATCCTTTCGGGGTCGATAAATTTAGTACCAGTGAAACACTGGAGTCGATCTAATCGACTCGTCCCTCCCCACAAAATTTAAGGTCTTGTACCTATAGCAGAAAGTATTATTATTATAAGTTATAATACACAGATTGAAAATATATATATATATATATATATATATATATAAAATGTTATATTATGATAGAATTTTCATCACTGTATATTTGTTACTTTCACACATTAAACTTCATCTCTAGTCGGCGTCGCTCTGAGCACTCACACAACCATGCAAACCTGTAATGAGACACCTCCAGCATTTGATACTCGTTGCTCATGTTTTGATTCTGCCACTGTACATATATACAATGCAATGATCGTTTCTTTGGTGATATCTGCTTCTATATCAAACGTTCCTATTTCTGCATAAAACCTGTTAAAACTGATATTTCAGTACACATTCTTAACTATAATTCTCTATACTGTCGTATATATTGATCATATAACCATGCGCTAATAATTCCAGCGAATTTCTACTGTCTCTTTACTCGCAAACATCACGCCCATTTCATCCCTACATCAAGCTATATAATTAATACATCATTTATATATTTCATTAATTAGGACACTATTCGTTTTATCAAACAATCACTGATATATTCAGATATCTAATTAATTATTTATTTTCTTGTTTATTAACTAATTATTCATGTAATTATATATTTTTTTTAATATTTTTTATAGACATTCAATTGATGACATAATTAACTAATCATTATTTATGAAATAACTCATTTCTCTTAAGCATATATCTTCATATTGAGATAATTTAAAACAAACTGTATCAATGTCTTCTATTTGTTATTTTTAAGCAATTTACTGTCAAATATTCTTTACTACTGCGTTATTCTCACTTCAATTCATTCAACTTCCATAATGCAAACTTCACCTTCAATCGCATTTAACCTAAAGATTGTTAAGCATTTTTTCTATTATCTATTATAAAATGTATAAGGATTTTTTTCCAGTAACGCCCATAAAAATGCACCAAGGCACATACACATACACACACACATGCATATATATGTATGCAATCAGAAGACCCCTGGTTTCAAAAACAAACGCTGCAAACGTTCAGAGTGGAGTAAAAACCTACAGAATTGGTCCCTAGAACAGTAGAAGAATTTTATTTTCTCGGACGGGTCAACCTTTACCTTATTTCCGACCAACGACTGAGTATACGTGTGGGGACAGCTAATAGAAGCATTTGACACAGACTGCCTTCTTCTGACTGTTAAACATGGAGGATCTGTAATGATCTGGGTGGCTATATCTTGGAATTCCACCAGTTCATTGGTTTCCCTTCATGGCAGAATTGATATTAAGACTATTTACGCATTTTTTCTGATCAAATTCATCCTATGGTATCAGAACTGTTTCCGGGGGGAAACGCAAACTTTCAGGATGATAATGCACCAATTCACACAGCTAAAGTTGTTACTCAATGGCACGAGGAATATTTTAGTGAAGATGAAAATCTTATCTGGCCACCACAGACCCCAGATCTCAATAGTATTGAACACTTAGGGTGCATTTTAGAAGAACAAGTAAGGAGTCGATATATTCCACCATTATTACTACAAGAACAGGAGACTGTTTTAGCTGAAGAACGGACACAAATTCCTTTGGAAACAATTCAAACTGTGTACGAGTCCACAACTCGTAGAATTCAAGCTAATGTGGGGTAGGATCGCCTTTAGCGAACCTACCCCATATCAAAATAAATTTGTTTGAAATTTTAAGGTGTTTCCTATATTTTGTCAAACCCCTGTATATATGCAACGAAAGTAGGTGTGATGTGTGCGTATATAAATGTCAATATATATATATATATATATATATATATATATATATATATATACAGTGAGAGAGACAGAAAACGTGAAAGAGAGATATGCATAAACACGCACACGAACACATATGCTCGCGCACACATACACACGTATACGAATTTGGGTGGTGCATGAAAAAGAATATTTGCATGAGTGTTATCTTTCGTGAAATTCTCAGAGGAACATGTGTACTTAAGGAAACTCGATTTTTTTTTTAAATAATCATTTAACTTCATATGTGATGCTATTGTATTACTCAAGGGACAGAAATAAGCGTCATGACTCCCATATCAGCTTCGTAAAAACTTCAAATTTTAGATCTTAATTCTTCGTAGCAATGCTTAATGGTTTGATATAAATGTGGCTTATTGTTCTCTGGAGGTTTTCTGTAATTATGTAAAGCGAGCCATGTTCTGAAGATTTGTGATTGCTTACTTTTTGAGAAATGATTGCGAAGTGCCACCTCATATCACATCCCGATATATATATCAAAGAAATAATGGTAACGAAATACACAATGAAGTCAACGATACAACCAAGAGAAGAGATTAAATTGGTTCTCATGACCGGAGAAACTTGGGTCATCGTCCTTCCCGAACACATTCGTATATATACATATATATGAGTGTATATATACACATATACATGTCTATGTACACATATATATACAAATATATGTACAGACATAAATATGCACATATGAACACATGAATATATATAAACATACATATATATACATACACTTATATACATATCCGTACATACATATATATGTATGCATATATACATAACTGTACATACACACATATATATGCGTATATACATATCTGTACACACACCCATATATATGCATATATACACATCCGTACACACACACATATATATGCATATATATATGCATATATATATTCATATATATATACATATATACAAATTATACTATTTTAGAGATATTTTTATTAATTAACAATACTCGTAAACAGGCTAGAATCGAAGCGCTCAAATTGAGCTAAGTTCCAATTTATAATTCGAATGGGAGCAATACTAGCGGAAAACTAGAGGAAAAACTATTATCCAGCAGAATATTCAATATATGCACACTTACTTCGACATTAATAAAGCAACATAAAGCTCAATATAATTGAAATATTAATAACATACAAGCATATACACATTTATATATTTTTATAAGCCCGCAAATATCTAAAAGTATTTAAAAACATTTATAAATACATAGGCAGTTTTAAAAGTATGTAAGTAAAATAAGTACAAAATATATACATAAAATACAAAAACCTCGATATTATATAAGACATAGTCAATTATAAATTCATATGATATACTATAGAGCAGGGGTTTTCAAACTGTGGTTCCCGGACCACAGAGACTCCACAAGGACAAGACAGGGGGTCCGCGGACAGCAAATATTTTTATGGGCAATTTGCTTTTATATATGTTTTTTTATCGAAATCTTTTAATTGACAATAAGCCAATTTGTTAAATATTGTTAAATAAATAAATGTAAAAATATGTTATTTTAAGCAAATATTTATGTATAAATTTCATAAGCGTTTATAAGGGGGTCCCTAAGGTAAAGCCTGAAATATAAAGGGGTCGGCAAGTCAAAAAGTTTGAAAACCCTTGCTATAGAGGACTAAAAATTTAGAGGTCACAAGGCAAGCATATAGGATAGTTAAAAACACCTAGATATTTAAATTTATATATCGGCATTTTAACAACTATTCAACAAAAATTTCCCCGCGCGGGGGAATTAACAACAATTTGCTTTGAAACTGAGCAATAAAACAGTTTTTGAAAATAACAACACAATAACAGTAACTCACTTTTCTCGAAGAATGTAACACCTTTACTTTAACTCACTTTCCACGAATAAAGGTAAAATCCACACAGAAATAAACGAATAAATCCAAATCACGTTCACATTCGAAAAATCTGTGACATTATCGTTATTCCCTTTATATAATAGTTAGGAATATTAATCCATTAGGATGATTCCAGTTAAAGACCTGTGCAAAGTCTCATTCAGACCAGTCCATTATGGTATTTTTATTCTATTTTTAATACCATTCACATGCTTATCCAAAACTAGCCATCCCTAGTTCAATTCGTACCAATTACATCCTTGCGAGATAATATAATATCTACTAGTATCTATTTCATTAATTATAGTATAATTTTCAATTGTATTTTAAATTCTATATTACAAATTTTAAATTTTAGATTTTAAATTATTATTTTTATCCTTATTTTCAATTTCGTATTACATCTTTTCATTATTAATACTCTTATTCTTATTTTCAAACTTCCTCAAAAGCGTCGAGTTGATCGTTTGCGTTCAAGCCGGAATTGCATCAGTAAATTTATTCAACATAGCATGATTAAAATCTTTCAAAATAAAGTATGCCTCCCTGACATATAATCCACATCTAGTGGATCCAATTCTAAATGGAGAGGCATGAGTCAAGATGGACCAACATAATTTTAACTCTACACTTCTTTCTCTACGGTCGTTTATAAACGATGCTAATGTGGTGGATGTCCTATATTTTGGATTCTTAGAGGAACTAAGGTGGCTTCTATACCTTTGCTTAAATCCATCGAGCTACCGATATATACCGCCATTCATAATATCATTATTCAGATCACCATTTGTATTCCTGTACGGCTTTCATACTCCACTTGACGATGTTCCCCTACAAACTCCTACCTATATATATATAAATACATTTATAGATACGTATATATATATATGTATGTATCTAAATTTTGTACGACTGTATTTTTCTTTATGTTCTTTTATTCTTTCTATCAGCCCCTTTATACTTACTTCGTACATTACTCTTTGTGTGCTTTCGTTCCCTCTCACTCACATTTCCTGGCCTTCTTTTCATGCTCACCTTCCCTCCTCTTTCACTATACTCTGTCCCTTTCAATGCAAATAAATATATATATGT
>NC_069001.1:26403728-26408589 GCF_001194135.2 Octopus bimaculoides | reverse complement strand
GGGGGGGGGGTTGTGTGTATATAAATGAAATGGCCAAAATTAACTTACATTTCTACTCGGTACTGATTTATCTTAATCGTTTCATACCCTTTAGTATTCGTCAGTACATGATATCACACTACAAATGTAACCTTTCTGCACGACATATGCACTGTGCACTTCCAGGTATGTTCTTTTACATACAAATATAGACGAAAACACATACTGTCACAGTCACACACAGACTCGTGCAAACGCGCGTCTATGTGATATCACACGGTATTAGATATAGGTAACGTAACATTGTCAGGCAGAAACAATTTGGAATTTGAACAATAATTTTCTGCAACATTTCCAGTAACTATTCCCCTGTTTGTAGATCAATACGAATATGTAACTGCTTTTATACTATTCCTAAGTACACACTGAAGCACACATGCAAGATATTTTGATATACAGTCGCTCTTATTTAGAGAAAGATGTGTATATATATAGATTCACTGTGAGATATTCTCATATTCGCAAAGTCATATGTAGACACACACCTACACGCATGCTCACGAACACCAACGTGTATGTTTATGAATACAACACACGTATGTTCAAAGAGAATTTAAAGAATGACTCTGTGCTGATTTTCAAAGCGAATATTTTATGTTGATTCATGTCAAATATGGCGCTGTAATTGGTCCTACAAAGCCACTGAGTATCATATTGTTGATCCACGATCAAAGCTTGATGTAATTCAAAAATGTGTTGTGTGTTTTTCTGATAGCTAGATTGATGGAGTCAGTAGGAATTACAAAGGAAAAATAAAGACAACGGTAAGGAAAAAATAAAAAAAGAAAACGAAGAAAGAATGTGTGTTCGTATTTATGAGTAGAGGATCCACTCTGTCATAAAGGCGAAATATCACTTTTGAAACTCCGTATCACTAACTAATTGATCCAGAATCAAAGAAGGTTCTGATTCAAGTCTTGAAATAAAAGAACAAAAATTGAGGTGTACATGTGTGAAGAATAATGTGAAATTTGCGAATGTTGAGAAAGAAAGAGATAGATAGATAGATAGATAGATAGATACATTATACTTACAGAGAATTTTTGATAAACCGTTTGCTCGATTGATAAAAATGCACAGATGAATAGGAATGTAGATAAATAGATAGTAGATAAATAGATAGATAGATAGATAGATAGATAGATTTTGTGACAAAGAGAAAGAAGAAAAGAGAAGGGAGAATAAAGTTGAATTGTGGTTTCTCCACGCAAATATAACAAAATTACAAGTAAAACATTGTATTTATATGTGGCAAATCCACGATGAAAAAACTGAGCTGTACAACTTTTGCAACTGCAAAGTAACACGTTGGTCATCTATGGCAGCAGAATATTGTAATTAATTGCTAATGTAGGTGTAAATGTTACTTTTGAACCTGCTCATGTACGTGATGCTTGTATGGAATCGAAATTTAGAAAGAAAATGTAGCCAATGCTATAATGTTATACAGCGCATGTCAGTCTTGCGCTGTCAGTTCAGATATCAGCTTTTTCTCTTTTTTTGTGTTAGTTTTATATCTTCAGCTTAATAAGCGAGTTCCTTTGGCAGGTGTATAGGTTTCAGTCTTGTGTCACAAATTGCTGTTTATCATATATAATATAACATTCCATGGAATGTATTAGTGGAACATATTCCTTCATGACAGTAGGAAAACTGTAATACGACGTTTTAGAGGTCAAAGTAATATTTGAAGAGTTCAACCATTCAAATTAGATAGAAATTTTCTCATATTCACAAGCACGATAACATATATCTAAAATTACGCTTGACAGTGACCACCGATTAAATATGCATGATAACATCGTGGTCTGTGTACAGATAACAAGCTCAATTAATAAAAGAAATAGCAGATAACGTGACAACGATATTGCACTAGCCTCATCAGCTATCTCCTTGTTCCTTCGTCCAGTTTCTATTCATTAAGCACACAAATGTTACTTTTACCCGAAAATATGAAAATTTAATTGCAAACGCTGTAATACAATATTCAGACAGAGCGGAATATAGATTCTATCGCTGACCAATACCCAAATGGTGATTTCTTTTGCTGTTGTTGTTCTTGCTATGTTGCCGGTTAGGTGAAACCAAATGAGAAGACTTGAAATCAAAATTGTTTTTTCTCCGAAACGTATCTCACATTTCTCTTAGGGTTCGTGTGCCTAAAATTAAATTATCTAATATATTCTTTCTCTTCCAAGATGGTAGTTTGAAATTAGTGGAGAGATTGGTTGCTGTTGCAGAAAGTAGACAGATAGAGTCCATCCTTTGTTCATTTTAAACAAGATGGCTAACAGATTTAATTCCAGAATGTTTTATTAATAATTCAACTATATATACATGTAGCTAACATCATCTTATATTTGCTACTTTCACACATCATACTTCGCCTCTAATTGACAATAAGCAGAGTATGAACCAACATAATTGCTCGAGATATTTCATAATCAAATCGAAACCACTAGGTTTTCACTAATCTGAAATTTTTTACAGAAATATTTCTTTCCACTGTAGGCAGAAATCCTGAAATTTAGGGGAAGGATCCTAGTAAATTACATCAAGCTCAAAGTTCATCTGGTAGTTATTTATGGAATCCGAAAAGATGAAACGCTTAGTCGGTCTCGGAGGAATTTGCATTCAGACAGTAAAGTCAGACAAAATATCGCTAAATGATTTTGCCAGGTCACCGCTTTGTTAATTTTAATAATGACATCCAACATAGAGAAAATATTATATATTTTATTGTTGCATTTCGGGACGGTCATTTCTTCTGCCAAATAAACACGCACTATATATTCTTCCTTCACTCGTTTATTGCTGTTCTTATTTTAACTCCATTGTCCGGAAATCTTTCATCACACATATGTGACCTCTACAGCGATTTATATGTAAAGAAAGATTTCCGAACAATGGACATGAGTTAGAATAAGAACAGTAATAAACGAGTGAATAACGAATATATAGTAAGTGTTTGGTTTTTTTTTTTTTGTTGGAGGGAGGCAAAAAAATAAAAAATGACCGTCCCAGAATACAACAATACCCGTTTCAATGCACGGTTTCACATCTGGAATCTTACAACACAAATTCATAAACGTAACTTCATATTTTCTTGATAAAAATGAACTTAGTTTCTTCAGATACTTCACGAGGAAATAATTCAAGAAAATGCGATGTATAGGAATAAAATGAAGTTAGTGTTGATTTCAATTCAGATCGTAAAGCTCTCACAATGAATGTTGTCAGACTCTCTACCCATTATGACATTCGATTGTCCCCTATTTTTACTCGTAATATGTACTTCAATAGGAAGTGTGGCACTCAGACTGATTCTCTAATTAAGTTGGCGGCTGCAGTCTCCCTGCAATATCGGTGCATTCATTCTTGCAGAAAATCGATTTGGAAGCCGAACAGGAAAGGAAAATCCCTTAGGGAATAATCATGGCGGCTAAATCTACTAAAAATCAGTATGGTTGACAAAAGAGCGCAGATGAAACACTTCTTCCATCTACGCTAACCAACTCGAGTGTATCGAAGCGAATAAGGAGCAAAACGCTTACGACTCTGAGATACCCGCTGAATATACGAAAGGGTTTCCAAAATTACTTTAGCCACCATGACCATAATATGTACCGATATCTTTAAGTAGCTCCCTCAGTTTCTGCGTGGGGCGAACATTGATATTTCTTGCACCTAACACTGGAAGAAAATCAGGGAGACGAGTATGCTGTAGTTAAATTAAATGAACAAAGCGCTTAAGTTCTACTTGACTTTCATAATTTTATTGATTACTACGGTAGGTTAGAAAAGTATGAATGGTAAATACAACGAGAAAGATAGAAAGAGAGGGAAGAAGAGAGAAAATGCGTGTTTTTGTATTCGTTGTAGTGGAGGCGCAATGGCCCAGTGGTTAGGGCAGCGGACTCGTGGTCATAGGATCGCGGTTTCGATTCCCAGACCGGGCGTTGTGAGTGTTTATTGATCGAAAGCACCTAAAGCTCCACAAGACTCCGGCAGGGGATGGTGGTGACCCCTGCTGTACTCTTTCACCACAACTTTCTCTCACTCTTTCTTCCTGTTTCTGTTGTGCCTGTAATTCAAAGGGCCAGCCTTTACACACTGTGTCACGCTGAATATCCCCGAGAACTACGTTAAGGGCACACGTGTCTGTGGAGTGCTCAGCCACTTGCACGTTAATTTCACGAGCAGGCTGTTCCGTTGATCGGATCAACTGGAACCTTCGACGTCGTAAGCGACGGAGTGCCAACAACGAGTGTATGAGAAAGCTACAGAAAGATGACAATTGTGCACTACTGTTATACGTCTCTTTGTAAGTATGTGCCGAATATCTGATTAGATACGTTGTCGAACATCCAGCTCCCTGATTACAAATTCAAAACTACTATCAATTCGTTTTGTGTCTTGTACGGCCTTCATCACTCAGATTTAACTTCAGATCTTTTCCTGTTTAGCTGTTAAGGAATTCCGTATCTAGGACTACATTATTGCAGACACAACATTTCTTCTTCAGAAGATATGGGTGTGATTTGAGGGAAGGGTGGTTTATAATACTGTCAAGCGATCACAGTATATCTCGCTTTGTCGTGTATTTCTTTTTTTTTTATCAGCAGGAGTGACTGTGTGGTAAGTAGCTTGCTTACCAGCCACATGGTTCCGGGTTCAGTCTCACTGCGTGACGCCTTGGGCAAGTGTCTTCGACTATAGCCTCGGGCCGACCAAAGCCTTGTGAGTGGATTTGGTAAACGGAAACTGAAAGAAACCCCTCGTATATATGTATATATATGTGTGTGTGTGTGTGTGTGTGTGT
>NC_069001.1:26393393-26403117 GCF_001194135.2 Octopus bimaculoides | reverse complement strand
ATTTAGGAAGAACTATTAGAATACAGAATTACTCATATGAGCAGCTGTTCATATATAGCAAACAGATAGATAGATATACTTTACGTACATATTCACATATATATACGTATATATATACTTACACACATGTATATATAAGCTAGACATGAGATTTCTTCTGCGTTTACCTTCACTTCATCTTCATCTTATCTATTTCTGTATGCTTGTACGTGTTGTGTTTATTTATTCTCGGCAACTGCTTTGATTGACAGAATAAGCCGGAACAAGTGTAGGTTTATTTTATTTCATGCCTTTTTTTTTTCTTTGTTTTTAGCTTCTTTCTTTATTGTTCATTTATCTTTTTCTTCTATTTCTCTTCTTATTTCGTGCTTGTTCTGTTTTTTTTTTTTTACGAGTCGGGGTAGGAGAGGGTGGATGGGTATATATATATTTTTTTTCTTTTCCATTCACTTCCATCTGTTAGGCTGCTTGATAGGTGAACTTGATTACCTCAGCATGAAAGAAGCAAAAACAAAACAAAACAAAACAAAACAAAACCAAAAAAAATACAAGAAATAAAAAGCATTTAAAAATTAAACACATATGAACTACACAAGAACTCTCAGCATGGGATTTCAATGAGCATGAAGAAAATAAACGGGAATGCACAGCGGGAGTGAATCTCTACCCTGAAACGAGAAATGCATTCGCCGTCTCCACCCTCACAACCAATACCACCACCACCTCCATCATCGTGATCAGCTACATTATATCACCGATGTTATCATTCCCGTCGTCGCTATCAACATTATCAGAACAAATTCTAAATAGTCTTGTTCTGATAGCACACACATACATCATATATATATATGCGTGTGTGTGTGTGTGTGTGTGTAATTTTACTTCGATGTTTAACACTTTAGCATTCAAATTGCTTTGCCAAATACAAGGATTATTTATTACCATTGTTTTGAATTAATCATATATCTTGTAAGCTTGAAGATTTTAGTGGTGTGATTGTTTATTTTTAAGGTGTCATTGCAGGGTGTGTGTGAAAGGTAAGATCTGGCCGTTTTGACCTTGAAACAGATCGAAAATCTTGGTTGTTTATGACCTATTTATATGACAAAGATTTCGCTATCGTTCAGTATTAACCTAGGACATGATTAGCTCTCTCTCACTTTCTTTCTCTCATATATATATATATACATATATATATATATATATATAAACAAAAGTAAATGAGTATATGCATATATACGTACAGGTATGTGCATACCGACATCCACCTGTATGTATAGGTGCATATCTGGGTACAGGACATTGCAAACAAACGTAGACGAGAACACACGAGCCACATAGAGAACATTCTACTTCATCAGCTACCCACGTTTTAACACCGGCGTTTCGACGAGCTTATATATATATATATATATACATATATATAATGTAAGAACCAAGAATCGAGGTGTAGGAAGAAGGTGAGTTTCTAGCAAACCGTAGAAAATACAAACAACAACTTTCAGGAACAATAAGGGTTTATTGAAGCAGAAGGTTGTGGATTTTTTCCTTACGATAGTCTGAAATATATCATCTTATATTTCACGGTAGGCAACTAAGGTTGTGATTTTTAGATTTCATCATTCTCGGCTGATGTGTCCTTAAGCATTAAAAGTAAATATACTATCTAATATGAATTCATACAATCCAATATAAATACATTATAGAACATATTTCAGATATACCCAATCCTTATTGAATGAGAGAGCAGCGCATGCCATCAATGTAACACTGGGGTATAATATACGAAGCCCAATATATGCATCATGACTACCAGTCTGTTAAGGGTACACCAGGCACATCATATCACAATCATATGTGCATGATACGCTGACCTTATATCAAGATAAACAGTGCATGACCTTATATCAAGATAAACAGTGCATGACCTAACTGGTGGAGAATTTTCTTCAGGTCGAGCAGCCCATCCCGCACAAAACGTTCTGGAATAAGGTTTGTTTAAGAGTGATGAACGAAACGTTCATGTTTCCAGAGATGAATTATTCAAACCCCCAAGAATTCCTAGCTATGATACTCTCCCATAACTTCTGCTCGTGATCAGTGATGCACATAATCTCATCCACTAAGAGACATGTTCAACTGGTAAAGGTCAAACAAATGACAAGCGGTATTGAGAAGAACATTTGCTGTAGCCCAGTTATTACATCCGGCTTCGCTGAGGCGGAGGTATTGTTTTCAGTTGTGTCGTGTTTGTTTGTCTGTGGACAAGATATCTGAAGAACCGCTGAATGGATTCAGATGAAACATTCAGGGATGTTTGGCCTTGTTACTGGCACGAACTGTTTACATTTTGGTATCGATCCGGTACTGGACAGGGATTCTGGATTATTGTTCCTGATTTTTTTTTTACTTAAATTCTGAGAACGGTCGGGTTCATTCTTAGTATTCTTGTTTGTCAGAGCAGTTGATTTCAGATATTCTCATTTAAAAAATTATCTCTGGCTAATCGTTGAGAGGACGTTGGTGTTGTCTTGGTGCAAGTTTGCGTTTTCTGAATGTTCTTGTTACTTTTTTTATTATTATTATAGCAAAAATCATTAATATTAATAAGCATATTGTTATTATAACTTTGGTTATTTAGTATTTTCTTATTGAGCAATGGCAGCGAAAAGTATTGTGTTTTCATTTGAATTCAAATGCGTCGTCTTAATTATCATGTGCATGCTCACATGCATATATATACATGAACAGGCACGCACACATATTTACATAAAGAGAGAGAAAGAAAAATATCTGTAAATATATAAATATATGTGTGAATGTTTATAGAGAGAGGAAGGTCTGTGTTTGTGAGTAGATAGAGAGATAGATGTGTGTGTGTGTGTGTGTATGCAGATATCAAGCCTCGCAAATTTTCATGACATGCTATAAAAAAAATATATTTACAAAAACATAGAAAGAAACCATCGGATAAGCATGAGGCAAATATAAAGTAAAGGATTGCAATATTATTCAATTCGAACAACAAAACGGATTATAGAATTAAAAAAAAGGCAAGAATAGCTGTGTATTTAAATGCCAGTTTTACAATACTTTTAAATAAAAGACCTCTTAATATCAAATACATTCATATACGTATACACATACGTATGGTTTTATTGTATTTTCTCTCCTTACCTATTGACACGCACAAATATATACATGCATACAATCATACTCATATACATACATAAATATATATATATATATATATGTATGCATGTAAGTATGAATGTATGTATGCATACATATACACACTCATCTGTATATAAAACTACATATACATATATACACACAATCACTCACTTATATTCATATGTTTTTGAAATTCTTTTCCTCAGTAGAATTCCGCATGTAATTTCAATCAACCGAAAACCATTTGAGATGCCAACAGAATGACATGCAAATTTATGTTCTAGAATAGTGAAGCAATTTGACAACTGCTATTCAGTGCGTTCTTAAATTTTATCTAAATTTCTATGATTAAAGCCGCTCCAGCTAACAGCATTATTTTCTGTTCTTGGCATCGGTGTGCTTCCCACAACGTATCAAATATTCAATCTGAATTCAGGAAACTTTTTCTTGCTGTTTGTCGTTGGTTGCAATAACGATCTTATTTATCTAAGTTTAAGTTCCTATGTGGTTTTGTCTCAAGTGTGCCTCATCTGGGGTTTGTATATAGGTACATATATATGTGTATATAAACGCTAAGTAAGATATATCGTCGATACACACACACATGCACTATTCTCTCTAACACTCACTTATACACACACGCACTTACGCACAAACACACACACATAAGCATTTATCTAAATCTATGCGACATGTTCTTCCATTCGACAATGCGGATTCAGATGTCCGCACGTTCGTCTATGCAGAGCCACTTGTACCATCAAGTTACCTATATTTGAGTTACCTATATTTGATATTAACGTGCTTTTGGCTGTGCACTCCATAACCACGTGCACCCTTTAAATAATTCTCAGGTTAAATCAACGTCAGGCAGTTGCTGATAAGGAGTGTGATATCGAATTGCTAGTACTTCCCGTCAGACTGCTTTTAATTCAGTTTCCGTCTACCCTGTTTCACTTCCAATGTATGAGGCGCTCATAAAGCAATAAAAGAAATTAATTTTGTCTAAGCATCTATGCAGAGAAATGGAAACCGCGATCTCATACTTGAGAAGCAAAGTACTTAAGCCTTCGACAAAACTGCAACTTCTTTATCTCTATGCATTTGTGTCTGTGAGGGATAATATCTGTTTGCAAGTATGGTAATATATGCATATATTTACATACATCAGCTATAGGCAAATTAATGCAACGGGGTGATACCTGGAGATCTGTTCTGGTTGAAAATCCAAATGTAAATATCCAATACAGGATTCCAAACACCCAGAATTTTGAAACATACGTAAGAACTCATAATATAAACTTGTTTTCAACTCAATCTCTCTCTTTCTCTCTCTCTCTCTCTCTTTCTCTCTCTCTCTCTTTCTCTCTCACACACATACATATATAATATGTATGTGTGCACACATGTATATATGTACAAATATATGTATACATATATGTGTATATACTCTTTTTACTCTCTTTTTACTCTTTTACATGTTTCAGTCATTTGACTGCGGCCATGCTGGAGCACCACGTTTAGTCGAGAACATCGACCCCGGGACTTATTCTTTATAAGTCTAGTACTTATTCTATCGGTCTCTTTTTGTAAAAGGATGTATGTTATACATGTTGTCTCTGCACTTGGCGCTTGTCATTTTATTCTTATTATATTCCTCTGAGTGTTGACCAACGAATTAAGTACTACGGCAGTCAGCCTTTATCTCTGGTATTATTAAACTCGTAATCCGGTTTCAGCCTTTATCTGCCAACCCTTCACCCACCTCCTGTTTCTCTTAAATTCTCTTCTCTTCCTTCTACTCTTTCTTTACCCTTATTACACGCCATTGGTTTTGTTACGTCTTACATTTTTCAGTCGTCTGTGTTGTTTTTTTTCAGAGCAGCGTTGGTGGTACTGGCGGTGAGTTTGTTGTCTGTGTGGTGGGGGTTGGATTGTAATGAATGTAATTATTGTACTACTTGTTGTTGTTGCTGTTCTATGTGCTGTTGCTCTTGGTTTTGTTGTGGAGGTGATTGTTATACTGATAACTGCAGTGTATTGGTGAAAGTTATCAATGAGCAGAGTCTAGCGATAACGTTCTGCATACCAAATTACAGCTTTTTTTGTTTTTTTTTAAGTAACGTACAGCGTGTATGACGTCGACGGTGTCAGCGTCGCACACTGACGCCACCACTGCCAACATCATCATCGACATCATCGTTATCAGCATCGTCATCACCTTCATCATCATCGCCATCATCCTTATCGTCATCCTCATTAAACACATCGTCATCATCATCATCATCATCATTATCATCAGCAAATTCGTCGTTGTCGCCTTCACCATTGATGTCTTCATCATCATCATCTTCATCCTCATCACCATCCTCTAACACAGCAGCGTATTAAACGAGGAAACTTGAGGGAGAGAATCTGGTGAGGTTGGTTTTGCTTTTCTTTCTTTCGAGATCAATAAAATAAATAGCAGTCTAGCACTGAGGTCGGTGTAGTCTACTATCCGTTCTCCCAAATTTCCAACCATAGGAGAAATGATGGTTAACGCTGGACGAAACGCCTAGCGGTATTTCACTCGTCGCTACGTTCTGAGTTCAAATTCCGCCTAGTTCGATTTTGCTTTTCGTCCTTTCGGGGTCGATAAATTAAGTACTAGTGAAATTCTGGGGTCGATGTAATCAAGTTGTTCCCTTCTCAAAAATGTCAAGCCTTGTGCCTATAGTAGAAAGAATTATAATAACAATAATAATAACAATAATTATTATTATTATTATTATTATTATTATTAGTAGTAGTAGTAGTAGTAGTAGTAGTAGTAGTAGTAGTAGTAGTAGTAGTAGTAGTAGTAGTAGTAGTAGTAGTAGTAGTAGTAGTAGTTGATGGAATCTCTCAGCTTATTTTGCTGAGTATGACGGAATGTGTCAGCTATCCACAGCCAGCAGACTATGGTGACGCTTCTTTACTTATCATCCGTCAAAAAACACTACGGAGAACTTGAAGTTCCAAGCAATGATGATTTTTGTAGGTGCCCTGTATTTACATTTATGCCAATCATTTTTAGCCGTGTTGGTAGTCAAGTGTTGATACTTCCGAGTGCGCCAACTATTACTGGTATCACGACTACTCTCTCCATTGTCCACAACCTACGTATTTGCAGCTTAAGAAATGTAGCATAGTAATTCAATTAGCAACACTGTTTTTCTAGGTTATAGAGGCAAAAATAAATCTCCTTAAATTTCAAGAACGTTCCTTAGGATTCTTCCGGAACAGAGTATGGCATCTTTCGGGACATTTAACAGCTTTCTTTGTTTTCTTTTATTCCCGTTCTACTATCATACAGGATTAGGAAACCAATGAAATTGTAATATCTGTTCTTTCTTTACTTCAGTTGCTTATCCACATTGTATGGCGTAAATCTATAGAACACTGTGATTATAATTCAGGAACTATAGTTCACCTTCATTGTACAGAATTCGTGTTCGTATTATTTTTTTCATCACTTCACATACACAAGGTTTCGTAGCATCTCAATGTTAGCCAGGTTAACAACATATACATTCCGATATTTATACTCTTTTCCTGCTAGTTTGCTGCATTCACGGAGAAGTTTGTCATGGCTATGTTTATTTTCTACACAGTCAGCGGATGATGTCTAAGTTATAATAAAACTTATTTTGATCAAATCCGTTCTCACGGCTTGTTTTTGAGCTTCCACGATTATAGATACTATTTCTCGTTTCTGGTTTCCATTTCTCATGGAAGACACACGCTTTAGTGAACATTCAAAAATATCCCACATATCGCAGAACTTGGTTACGTAAATTTTATTTTTCCAACTATTGTCCAGTCCTTCTTGCCGACAGAATCGTAAGGGCGTCGCACAAAATGCCTATTGACAATTCTTCCACGTCTTATATTTTACATTGTGAATTCAAATTCCACTAGGTTTAAATAGCCCTCCCTTTAAGTTTACCCTTCTCCCTAAAACTGCCAGCTTTGGGCTAAAATTAGCATTAAAGACGGTGAGCTGGTATAATCGTTACAGTTCCGAACACAATTCTTAGAGGAATTTGGAAATAATAATTATTTGTTAGAGTTGTTGTTCATAATTTGGCCGTAATTTAGCGCCAGATTAGTTTTGATTCAGTAAACATACTATGGAAATCATTCCAGCATTGATTATTCTATTCTTTCGTCTGTATAGTGAAATTATGAGTACATTGAAGGTATTTCTTTCAAAGGTTTATGACAAGATTAGCTGCTTTCTCTAAGACAACGTGTGGTCAAGTCGGTGCTCCCTCAACGGCTCCTTTATTCCTTGCAGTATTGGCATTGTTGTTGTTGTTCTTATTACTGTTAAGGCCGCGAGGTGGCAGAAATGCTAGCACGCCAAGCGAAATGCTTAGCGGCATTTAATCTGCTGCTACGTTCTAAGTTCAAATTCTGCCGAGGTCGACTTTGCCTTTCATCCTTTCGGGCTCGAGTTGCGTACTGGAGTCGATCTAATCGACTAGCCCCCTTCCCTAAAATTTCAGACTGGCCCCCTTCCTTTGTGCCTATAGTAGAAAAGATTATTATTATTATTATTAGTGTTATCATCATCATTATTATTATTATATTTCCACCGAGGTTGATTTTGCCTTTCATCCTTTCGAGTTTGAAATCGACTTAGCCCCACCCCTAAATTTCTGGTTTCGAGCTGAAATAATAATAATAATAATAATAATAATAATAATAATTATTATTATTATTATTATTATTATTATTATTATTATTATTATTATTATTATTATTATTGCTAGTAGTAGAAGCATTATAATCATCATCGTCATGATAGTTATCTGTATCATCAACTCCATCATTGCCAACAGTGTTACTTCGATTCATGTAGATGTTCTTGTGTTGACACTAGCACCATGTCTACAGGAAGTAAAAGGCTTTCATCTAGTAAACGCGTTTCGTTACAGGAAACCTCAGTTACCATCCTCCAAAATGCTACACGCTGCGAGTCACAAGTTAACCAACACTCCCTACATTCTTCACCGATATATAATCCTTACAAGCATCGCCAACCGCATCACGCTCATCATCAACAACAATAACAGCGGCTGCTACTGCTGCTGCTGCTGTGACAGCGTGTACTTGTTGATCAACCTCGTCGACAACATTTTTATCCTCATTATAATCGGACACCAATATTGGCGAAATGGTTCGCCTTGAAGAAAATAAATTGTATATATACATTTATATACAGACAAACAGATAGATAGATAGATAGATTTTTATTATGGCCACACAGGGCTAAATTCGGAAAGTGGACAAAATACAATATAGAGCTTTTCTTTTGGGGGACAAAAAAAAGGAAGCGGGTAGATAGATAGACGGACAGATAGATAGATAGACATATAGACAGACAGATAGATGGATAGACAGGGATAGACAGATAGACAGACAGATAGATGGATAGACAGGGATAGACAGATAGACAGACAGATAGATGGATAGACAGACAGATAGATGGATAGACAGACGGATAGATAGATAAACAGACAGACAGACAGACAGATAGATGGATAGACAGACAGATAGATGGATAGACAGACAGACAGATAGATAGACAGACAGATAGATAGCTAGACAGACAGATAGATAGACAGACAGATAGATAGATAGACAGACAGACAGACAGATAGATGGATAGACAGACAAATAGATAGATAGATAGATAGATAGATAGATAGATATACACATTTATATATATATATGGAAACACACATATGCACAGCACAGCAAACACACACACACGCACACATGTATACGCGTATATGTTAAAGCAAATCCTTTTCTAAGCACATCTTTAACTCGTCTTCTCTCATCCCATCTTAGACCACCATCCTTCAACAACTCCCACGTCCCAAGTTTTCTTTCAACTATCTGCTTACAAGTATTTCCATACTTTCCTACTTTTCTTTCCTCGCCTTGCTTCTTCTGTCCCGTAATCACTCAACCTATTCTTTCATTAGCGGTCCATTTCTCTAATCCCTTATTTCCGGTATCAAAGCTAAGAGTGCTTCCCATGAAGCATAGGCACACACGCGCTCACGCGCCCACACAAAACGGCACAATAACTTTCCTTTAGTAACTAGAAATGCTTTACACACACACACACACACACACACACACACACACACACACACACACACGTATATGTATATACACAATGCTTAGTTTTGGAATGGTGGCAGCTGATGAGGGAAACGCTCTCTATGTGGCCTGTGTGTTTTCTGTACTCTATTTATCATTTTGTCCACGTTTTTTTTGGCGACGTCCTGTACCCACATATGCATCTATATATACATGTAGATGTAGGTATGTACATACATGTACGTATATATGCATATACTCATGGCCACAGCTCATGAGCTGAAACTAGTTAAAATTAAAAAATAAAATGAATATATATAGAGAGAGAGGGGGGAGAGGAAAAGAGAGAGAGAGAGAGAAGGAGAGAGAGATGGAGAGAGAGAGAGAGAGGGAGAGAGAGAGAGAGGGG
>NC_069001.1:26388418-26393383 GCF_001194135.2 Octopus bimaculoides | reverse complement strand
GGAGAGAGAGAGAGAGGGGGAGAGAGAGAGAGGGAGAGAGAGAGAGAGAGAGAGGGAAAGAGAGAGATACAAGCATACATGTATATATTTATGTGTAAATAATACATCCGGCAGTTGCCATTCAAATTAAAGCGTGTGGATATACAAGCATACACACATTTTATATACATATATTGTATGATATATTGTGCACATGTGTGTGTATGCAAGTATATATGTGTGTGTGTGTGTGTGTGTGTGTGTGTGTGTGTGTGTGTATGTGTGTGTGCGTACGTGTAAATTTTTCTAATTTATCTTAGATATAATTAATTTAATAACATACTTGGCGTCTGATTTTGTTCTCTCTTAAATCTGCACCCTCTCGGCTTATTTCTCTTTGCCCTTTAAGATTTTCTGCAAATACTTTTTATGGTTTACTTCGAAGTAGACCTTTGACTTTGCAACAGCTGCTGGTGCTGCTGCTACAACTAGTTGTAGTAGTAGTAGTAGTAGTAGTAGCAGCAGCAACAGCAGTGAGTAGAACATTGAAGTTGATGTTGATTTATAAGTGCAACTTATACAAGTGTTTCAAATATTTTTCCTCGCCAAATATTTAAATATTTTGTATTTGTGTTGCCTTTGAGGCAAATATATAATTCATTAGTATTATTATTATCATTATTATTATCATTATTATTATTATCACCGTCATCATCGTTGTTTTTGTTGTGTTGATTATTATAATCATTCGATCAATCATAATTCATAGCCAATGGAGAGACTGTTGGTGCACAAGCACAGACGCAACCTATTCACTCACTCCTCGTTTCCCAGTCTTCACCCAACCATATTATGTTTCGCTGCTACCAGCACCCTCTTCTCCCTCGATGTCCACTCCTTGATGTCGTTCAACCAAGCACATCGTAGTGCTCCTACACCTCTCTTTTTAACCAAAAGTGTGTCCGTGCCTGACCATATTCAATAGAAATGGGGCGTTATGGTGTCATGTCATATAACCAAACCAATTTATTTTCCAGTTTTTGAACAATTGGCAGAAGAGTTTCGTGCTCTGCATTTTTTCCAAACAAATTATTTATAAACACTCGTTAGTTTGATGTTCTGTATATGGAATTTGGAGCTCTATAGTCTTTCTTTGTCCTTTCAGAATCTAATGTCCATAATTCGCACTCATAAAGTGCATTTGAAATTAGCAATACTCTTGAAAAAAAAAACAAAAAAAACAGAAATTTTATTATCATTATTATTGTATTATTTTTCATGTTTATCAAGCAGGGTCTAATTTTGCTAAAATCGCCATATCTGCCGCTATTCGACATTTTAATACTCTTCTCGATCTAACATCTATTATTATTATTATTATTTTTATTATTATCATTTTATTTCCTTCTATTTTTTACCGTTCCAAAATGTGAAAATTCATCAACTTGTTGAAGTATCTTCATTATTACTTTAACACGATTGAATATTGTCCTTTTTTTTTTATTTTTACCAGTTGTCATAAATTTATTCGTTTTTAAATCATTTATTTCTATTCCCTCTCTTTTTACAATTGTATCAAGACGTGTTTTTAATTATTAGAATTATCCAATTAATTTCTTTACAATTTTAACACAAGGCCAGCAAAATTCAGGGGAGAGTGAAGTCGATTACATCAACCACAGTGTCCAACTGCTACTTTATTTATTGATCCCGAAATGATGAAAGCAAAGCTGACCTCGGCAGCATTGGAACTTAGAATTTAAAACCAAACCGGAAGAAATGCCACGAAGCATGTTGTCCAGTGCGGTAACGCTTCTGCCAGCTCCTATTAACATCTTGTGTTAGATAGATGTTACTGTCTTCTCTACTACTCACTCAAATGACCGTTCAAGTCCCCACGTTTTCCGTCATTATGTATTCTTCAATCTCAAAGAAGGAAAGAGGGTTGCAACACAACACATTCTTGACTGAAACTGCTAGTTTAAACGTGTTACTTGCAATCAAATACCAGGCTTCTAAAACTGCTTAAAAATATTTGGTGTTTGGAGAGTGATATTTTGTATTGCTTCACCAAATCATGATGAACCGTTCCTCTCATCGTCAAAAGGTTTTTAAAGTTGCGATAAAAGTTTAACTAGAATTCCACGTATTATTTTCCGGTGTATGTGTGTGGAGTGTAGAATATCTACTTAACAAAATTGGTCAAAAGTGTTTCTATTTTGGAAAGCAGTGTGCCCAACTATGCACTATTTTAATTGTTGATTTCATCCAAGAATATTAAAACACATAGCAGAAACTCGCTTCGCTGGATAAATAATCTACTTCTACAATTGTTTCCACATATTACACTATATTTACCTTCTTTGGCAGGGATACAACAATTATTTCTCTCCTTTCACTGAACTATTCCTTATTCCGAAAAATACTATTACAAACATCAAACTAAACCCCAGTGACATGTTCACCTTCCTACTGTACAGTTTTACAATTATCTTATCTGTTCTAGCTAAGTTATTAATTCATAGTTTCATAAATGCTTGTATAACCCCTTAAGTGTTTTCTCCTTCTCAATATGTATTAACAGGAATTTTTTTTTTGTCAAATATTTTAAGCACCTAATTATTTCCATTTTGTGGATATAAAGTTTCTCAGAATATTCCCCCAATCAATCAAAGACTCTTCATTTCATTTTGTTCGTATGATCCCATCTTAACTTGACATTTAGATTCGCATTATTTGGTTAAAACTTTAACCACTTGATAAGATTTTCTTAAGCTGCTCTTTGACTTCTTCCTGCAGCTTCCCTTAATCCATGCAGATTTTTCTACACTAATTCAAATTTTATTGGCCAATCTACATTCCTATTTTGCAGTTTTGTATTCATAAATTTTCTGTTTCAGATTTCATTTTCATTTGCAAAACTGATTAAAACCTATTGCATATATCGAATTTTTATTCAACCGGACAGCTAATCGCATCAGTGATTTTTCAGTCACCGTCTTCCTATATCAGTTCCGACTGATTTCTTCTTAGTATGCGCCTTGCAGTGAGTACGTGCCACTAACAAATCTCCCAAATGCAGAAATATGCATCTTGCGTGCTCAACACGCTGCTGGACGATTTTCATTAGCTGCTGATACAGGTTTTTTTTATTTTTTTTTATTTTGAACACAGTGCGTCCATAAAGAATACTATGCCCAGAAGAATACCGTAGTCAATTTGTCTTTTACGATATACGTACATAAAATTTGATACACAGATGGCTAAAACATTTATTCCTCCAAAGGTGCCTAATTATAATCAGTGACAACATCTTTATCAATATCTTTAAAATAATAATAATAATAATAATAATAATAATAATAATAATAATAATAATAATAATAATGCTCAAGAGTGGCGTAATTCGATTACATCCACCCTAGTACTCAGTTGCTACTCATATTATCGACCGCAACATGATGAAAGGTAAAGTTGACCAAATTCGAACTCAGAATGTAGACAAATGCCATTAACAACAGTAATATTGACTGTTATTTGCGGATAAGCAGTCCTCGTCGCAAATAAAATATAACAACAAATAAAAGTGGATTCGTAGAATTAATAAAACTGAAAAAAGTATTTTGCCACTTTCGGTTACGAACCTTTGCATCCTGGGTTCGAATTCAACTAAGGTCACAGTTATATCTCATTCTTCCGGTCATAATAAAATTAAATTCCAGTCAAGTGGTGGGGGAGATCGATGATATCAAAAAACTTATCTCCTCAGGATTACTGTCCTTATGTTTATATAAGAAACAACGTCGGTGAGCAGGCAGGATCGTTTTAGCTTTTGTGTGTCTTGTATTTATATCTACTTCTTTCATTCTGAGTTCAAATCCCGCCGAGTTTAACTTGCCTTTCGTCATCGACAATATAAAGTACCCATCAAGTACTGAAACTGAATTAATTTATTTGCCTCTCTCCCTAAAAATTGCCGGACTTGTGACAAATATAGCAAAAAACCATTAAGATGGTGAGGTGGGAGAATCATTAGCACGCCGAACAAAATACTTAGTATAATTTTATTTTTCTATTCATTATGTTCAGAGATCAAATATCGTCCGTATCACATTTTGCCTTTCATATTTTGTTGATCGATGAAATATACAGGGTGTCCACAAAGTCTGGGTACATCGAGTAAATAAAATCATAACATAAACAATTAAGTATAAGAAATGATAATTTCTTAAAGTATGTGTTTATCCCATGTACCCAAACTTTGTGGACACCCTGTATACTAGTTGAATTTAGGGAGCCGATGTAATCGACCAGCTCCCTAGTCTCAAACATGCTGCCCCTGTGCCTAGAGTGGGAATCACCATCAGCAGCAGCTACAGAAGCAGCAACAACATGACCATCATCATCATTACCATCACCAAGCGTGATTGATGTCGGAATCAGTGAAGTGCCGAACAAGATGCTTCGAGTTATTCATTGAAATATTATTATTGAACTCTTTCGATCTATGTCAAAATCCTGTCTCGTCTAGCCTGCCCTCCGGCCGAAGTATGTCTTTATGTCTCTCCATTGTGGCTGCTGCTGTTTTGCTTGTTAGTGAACCACAAGTCATTCGCAGCTTATATAACTATGAGCTGAGGCATTCAAAAATAGAATGATCTGGATTCATTAACCAATAACATTCGTTACATTTTTGTTTTATTTGTGACCGGAGTGCGTCTAAGATTAAATTAACCATTGTCCTAGTCAATTTTGAAGAAGCTAGGATGTACTTTGAAAGAGATTTTATAGCTATTTTTAACACGCTGTGTAACTGTCACGAACGCCAAATTCACTCACATATACACCAGAACATGCCAAAGAATACCGTCACGAAGAAGTAGAGAGATTTCATAACATCCACGAACGTACTCACACATACACACACACACACACAAACACCTATACACACACACACACACACACACACACACATATATATATATA
>NC_069001.1:26388112-26388408 GCF_001194135.2 Octopus bimaculoides | reverse complement strand
CACACACACATATATATATATATATATATATATAGTCAATCCAAACATGAACAACCAAGAGAAAACACGAAAAAACAACAACGCGAGGACGTGGAATAAGTACAGTGTTATTGGACGCTCAGGAAAGGAAAGGAAAGAAAAGAAAGAGGATTTCACGTTTCGAGAGGAGCTCTTCTTCAGAAATATAGGAAAAGTCCAAAGAAGGGAAGACAGAGAAAGAAAATCGCCAACGATGGAAACGCGGTCATACATATATAAATATATATATATACATATATATAAATATATATACATAT
>NC_069001.1:26384371-26388012 GCF_001194135.2 Octopus bimaculoides | reverse complement strand
GCTAACACGTGCGAGTACATTGTTGTTTTTCGTTAGACACATATACAAACGTTGGCCGATGTGCACATCTACATTGCATCAATTACATAAAGAATCAGTGTTAAACTATAGCGTATGCATATCAAGTAATATACTCCTATATTTCAATATTACAACAGAAGGGTTATGAAATACAGTCAAATGTATAAAATAAATATATATATAGACGCAGGCGTGGCTGTGTAGTTAGAAGTTTGATTCCCAACCAAATGATTCCGGGTTCGGACTCACTGCATAGCATCTTAGCTACGTGATTCTGCTACAGCCCCGGGCCGACCAAATCTTTGTGGCTGGATTTAGTACACGGAAACTGAAAGATGATGGCCTGTGTTTTGGTCTCCACCACCGATTGTTAACGCTGTTCGTTTGTTTTCATCTCTGTGATATTGCGGTTCGACATAAGTATCCGATAGAATAGGAACCAGGTGAGCTGGCAGAAATGTTAGCACACCGGGCGAAATGCTTAGTGGTATTTCGTCTGCCGCTACGTTCTGAGTTCAAATTCCGCCGAGGTCGACTTTGCCTTTCATCCTTTCGGGGTCAATTAAATAAGTACCAGTTACGCACTGGGGTCGATATAATCGATTTAATCCGTTTGTCTGTCCTTGTTTGTCCCCTCTTTGTGTAGCCCCTTGTGGGCAGTAAAGAAATAAGAATAGGAACCAGGCTTTAAAATAAGTACCGGGTTCGATATATTACACTAGAGACCTTCCAGGCGGAGCCCCAGTATGGCCACAGTCTGATGACTGACAAGAGTAAAAGATAAAACATAAAATAAATACATAAAGCAAAACAACATAAATATTTGCGTTTTTTTTTCCTCTGTATTTTCACATGAAGTTTACATGTCCACTGCGTATAGGGTTTGAAATCATAATGAGTAACGTACAGACAGACAAACTTACAAGTACTTCAAACACACGCATGCACATGTATACTTGTACACAAGCACATACAGACAGGCACAGCATTACTAATGCGCATATATACACACATCAATACATACACGTATATGGCCAATACACGCTGGAATACGCTCGCTCGCCCACACAGGCACAGAAAAAGAGCTAAGCGTAATTACTGGCATATAGCAATCCACAGCTACCCAAAATTTGAAAGAACAGAGAGAGAGAGAGAGAGAGAGAGAGACAGACAGACAGGGAGAGAGGCAGAGAGAGGGAGAGAGGAATGGACAGAGGAAGAGAGTGAGAGAGGGAGATTAAGAATGAGAGGGAGGAAGGGGAGGAGAGAGAGAAAGACTCATGCCAACACATAGCCATACACAGTCAAGTAGAGACGGATATTTTAAAGGAGGGGAAGTGCTGAACGATATCGACCTGTTTAATTGCTATTACTGACCACGAAAGATATAAGACAAACACGACATCGAAGAGATTAGAACGCAGACAGAATGCCTGGGACGCAACAAAATACCACAGGATATATCTTCATCATAAATAACAAAATTAAGTAAACCGCACCAAGGAAAGCACCTATAAGCGGTCATTTGCTCTTTTGGAAATAGCAGTCAGTTTTACTAGAAATCAGACTGCCTTGTCTTAAAAGTAGCTGGATGGTTTATTACATAATTTAGTCTTACAGACATCGTGTAAGCGAAACGAACGAGATGGTCAACGTTGATCATGTGTCTGGGCTAACAAGTACAAAATTAATTTAATCCATGATACGTAAATAATAGGAGCCGAATGGAGTTCCACCGCGGGATCGCTCGTGCAACGATACTCAACAGGCCGCATAGCTCCGAGATCAGGGATTCTCTCCAGATATAGACCCTACCTCTCCTCATTGAAAGGTCAAAGGGCCGCTTCTACGGACATGTGATTGGAATGTCGCAGGAAATAAACACAAGATAGGTTCTTTCAGCCAAGACAACTGGAAGGTGACCTAGCGTCAGACAAAGAACGAAATGGTTGGATAATATCAATAATCTTGGTAACTCCTGAGGATCCCAGTCGAAAAGTGTAATAACGGTTGCTCCTGAGAACGCCAAAGAGAGAAGGTGTTTGTGGATATAACACCTACGATCCTCTAAGAAATAGTGGTGGGCAGAGAGAATGATTGGCTGGCTGGGTAGATGTTTGCGTGTGTGTGTACACACACACACACACACACACACACACACATACATCTGTAATGTTTCAAATTTTAACATTTACGCATGATCGTTGTGACGATCATACGTGGAACACGATTGACCATGTGTCAATGAAACCAGAGCTGACCTTGGACTAAACAATATTTATCAGAAACAGCAGCTAAAATCTCATTCAAATCAAATCATATCTTACTGTCTTACAATGCAACTGAGTAATCTCCAATATACCACAATACTTTGTAGTTAGTTGTTGTTGTTCTAAGTCGTTTCTGTTCGTCCGAAGCCGATATAGAGCTAAACAACACCAACAACATCTTAATCTTCAACAACAAAAATACATACAGCCGCAAAAACAACGATGACAACAACGTTAACCGCTTTATTCTGCTGATATGAATACAAACGCATCCCATGTTACAGAAGCGTTGCATTCCTGACAAATTTTGCTCTAGCGTAGAATTCTGTAACGTGAAACCTAAATTCTGGTTCATTTTCATACTATGGTAACAAGAAAGCCAGAGAGGAAAATTGGTTTTTCGTTCAGGAATTTCACAGAATTCCGAGTGATGGCAAGATGTATTAACACTACTAATTAGACGTTGATTGAAGATTAACATCAATTAAAAGGGGTTCTAAAATAAACCAGTGACAAACCACCTGGCCCACTCGTCGCCGCTTTTCTAGCTCTTATCGTTATCTATACGGTGTTCTGATTCCAAAGCACCGCTCTAACTACATTCCACAACCTTCTTTAGTCGAACTTACCAATTATCTGTAATTCTCTACATTTTTTTAAACTGTTTCAGTCATTTGACTGTGGCAATGCTGGAGCACCACCTTGAAGGATTTTGTCGAACAAAACATCGAATATTTTCTAAAGTCTGGTACTCAGTCTTTCGGCCACTTTTGATGAATCATTAAAATACAAGGACGTAAACAAAGCAACAACGGTTGCCAGACAGTGATGGGGTCGAACACACACACACACACAATATGTGTCTGTGTGTACGACGAGCTTCCACGCATTTCCCGCCTATCAAATTTACTCACCAAGTATTAGGGGACCCGGGGCTATAATGGAAGGCACTCATGCAAGGGGCCAGGCAAAGGAACTGAACGAGAACCCTCTTCATTGTAGAACAAACTTCTTAACCATACAGCGATGCTTACGCCAATAATTTTTGTGGGGGGAGGCGGAGGACAGAGGTCAATCTATAAATGTTCCAGTTGAAGATATGACCCGTATCAATATTAGCACTGACGGAAAGGACCTATAAAGGTCAAGGCTTAGCTAACCAACCCACCTACATAAAAAAAAAAAATGAAAGCAACAAAACAATCCTGTGGCTTCGAATTCTGTAGATAACTATATCGGTTTATTTTGCAGTCAAAGTTTAGGAAAATAATTCATGAAAGATCCAAAATTTCATATTGATTTTGAGGGATATGATCGAATATTAAGTTGAAAATTAATCGAGAAATTTGG
>NC_069001.1:26375728-26383792 GCF_001194135.2 Octopus bimaculoides | reverse complement strand
ACACACACACACACACACACACACACACACACACACACACACACACATATATTTGAATTTATAAACAACCACAAATCCCGGGCATACAGAAAAAGAGTAAAGAACAAGCGGAAGGGACCAAAACAGAGAGAAATAGGGAGACTGTCATAGAGTGTCGGAAAGGAGAAAGATTTGACTTACGCTTAACATACGTTCATACCCATTTGTCTACATACATACATACAGACAGACAGACAGACCGACTACCAAACAGACAGACCTACACACGCACATAGATATCGATACATATGTGTTTGTGAGAGCGGCAAGAAACCGAATTCTGTTTGTACCTTTGTAAGTATTGTAACTGCCATGCTCACACTCACACTCACACTGCTGTGTTTGGTTTCTATTACTTATCTATCCAAATGGATTTGCTTTTAAAGAACAAATCCACTATCACTTTCATCATCATCTTATTAGCAATTGTATTAGTTGAAGTTAAAACTGTTATTTCCTCTGATTGTTCTATTAAGCACCTCAAAAGGCAGCTTTTTCCCATAACACTACAAAATATGTACTAAATAACGGTTTTCAACTCCCTTTACTATATACGACAGATTAAATCGAAATCATTGCACACACTTATACACATTACATGTTTCATTTCGTTTCAGCACAAAACGAAACCAAAATAATCATGTTATAAAGTAAAAGCGACCCTGGAGTGGGGAAGACGGGAGAAAGGAGAGGAAGGAGGTGCAGAAGAAGGGAGGGGAAAAATGAGGAGGAGTAATTGTAGGGCAGCATACTTGCTGTGGTTTTGCTGTTTAACCCAAATAATCTCAAATCGATGTGATTAACGATTAACGAGCTTCCACCTGTGACCACCCCATCGTATTTCAGGCTGTGTATGTGTGTGCATATATATATATATATATATATGATTTTCCCCTTCAAAGTGAAAATTGGTTGCTCTTTCTAGCACGACCTCCAGCCTGACTCCTCATGAAAGATACTTGAAAAACGTATAGATTCTCTTCTCCATG
Organism: Octopus bimaculoides; assembly: GCF_001194135.2. Lineage (NCBI taxonomy): Eukaryota > Metazoa > Mollusca > Cephalopoda > Octopoda > Octopodidae > Octopus > Octopus bimaculoides. The sequence continues at coordinate 26,382,764 of NC_069001.1, read as the reverse complement.
TGAGATTCGAAACAGGATCGTGAACTAAAATTGCTGGAGGTGGCCGTGGGGGGGGGTTATTTTAGCGTTACGCCAGATAAACGAGGAATTATGAAATCACTTGAGATGTACAAAATAGTAGCCGGCTATCATTCAAATTCGGCTCTACATTCTTTAAAATGTTAAAATATTTGGCATAATCTCGATTGAAGATTCCTCAAAATAATTTTACGTTAGACGGTAAGGCCATGGCTTGAATGTCTTTCATTATATAGATCTAATGGTTAAAAAATAATTTCATAAAAACTGAAAATTTAATACCGTAATAATACTGTACACGTAGTTCTAAATGCAAAAAAATGTGTCATCTTCAATAGAATTTCTTAATTTGTTGTACATGTATATTTTAGCCAAAATTTTAATTGCTAGCATCAGTACCCGGTACGTATTTAAGATATGGTACGGTAGGGTTGACTATCAAAATATTTTAAATAAGGAGGGTGATTGATGCAGAAGAAGAAGTGGCTAAAAGGGGTCAATGGTCGAAATAGTTAGGTGACTCCTGATCTAACCTCTCAATGTTGGAATGGGATTAAATAAAAGCAATACCGAAACAAGGTTTACTTTTAAACACCACATACGAGCTCTATATATTTTGAAGAATATCAATATGGATATTCCTGTCTCGAGTCGTCGAACTCATTGCACTGCTTGCCCGTTTCCCATGGCATATAACTGACCGAGGTGGAGACATTCTTGCTGGACGGGACGCTAGTCACTTGTAGGAATACTCATTTACAGCTGAGTGAACAGGAGCAACATAAAACGAAGTGTTTTGCTCAAGAACACAACAGACTGCCCAGTCCAGGAATCGAAATCACAAACCCGCGATCGTGATTGCAATAACCTAACCACTAGTTCACACACCTTCACATAAATGATATCAATAACGGTTTGGATAAAACAACGCTTATTCATCCCATAAATGTCTTAAACTGCATAAACGATGTGATATGGTTTCAGCCTATAATCGGAACTGAATTGCCACTTTGGTTTACAAGAGGCCTACCAATTCCGCTACAGTGTTCTACACATGCAGTTTGCATATGAAATTGTTGCAGAGAAAATTCACAAAATTTCAACCCTCCCCCCCACCTCAGACACTTCTGACATAACATTTATGTATATAATCCCGCGCTTTAGTTATATACAAAGAAAAGCTCTCGCACACACACACACACACACACACACACACACACACACACACTCACTCATAAATACAAATACACACTCACACACACATTAACTCCCAGGCACAAACACACACATTTCTTTGATTTATTCTTTCCTTCTCACTAAATCCTCTCTCTACATATGCACATAGGAACGCACACGCACACCGCACATGGATATATGAGCTTGCGTGTGGGAATACGTGCGTGTGTGTGTGTGTGTATGTGCGTTATATTTCTTTTCTCCTAAAGGTGAAAGTATCTTCTTCAGTTTCTAGACAACGAGGAAACTGAGCGGTACGATTCCCAAATGCTGCGGTAAAGGATATTTTGCGAGCCTAAGTTTTATTAGTAACATTAATTACTTCAAAATATATAATATATAGGTACAGACAGACAGACAACCAGATAGATAGATAGATAGATAGATAGATAGATAGATAGATAGATAGATAGATAGATAGATAGATAGATAGATAGATAGATGGATAGTTTTATAGACAGATAGATTAGTTTATGTATTTGCTATTATCGATAATCTTGTCAGTCCCAAATGAAAGCTGTTCGGTAAATTCGAACTCCGAACAATAACACGACTTGTACCCACACACAACGCACGCACACTCACAGAAATGAACAGAAGGGTACAAAAAGGGGCCGAAGTTATCTGTTTTCTTTCTTTTTAACATAAGACAAAGAAGTAAAAGGGATACACCATGTCTTCTGACATCTGCCTGTTGAGAAAAGCAAGGTTTCTAAATGTCTTTGCTAACTGACGCTGGTAAACTTTATTACAATAAGGACAAGAATTGCCTCAAGTGGACGCTCTAACCGCTAGAAATAGTAGCCATATCTCCCTAACACTAGCTTTATAATATCGATGACATTAGGTAATGTAGAATGAGATGAACCCCAAAGAGTGTGATGGTCTTGGATAAAATTCTCTTCATCATAGTTGCGCTAAATTGAATCAAAACTAGCAATGACAAAAATTTATAGTGAATTAAGGATTTGTGGCCTTCATCCTACTCCAAAAGTGGCTATCTTGCATATTTCGTGAGAAATTACGTTTATTGTGGATCGAAACCGCATCGCAAGATCTACTCTTCGGCAGTTGCCTGCTTGTAGCTCTCAGTATGTCTGTAAACGTTAAAGGAGCCAATAAAGGAAGCCATTATGTGGGCGGTGGATCTTGTAGAAATAGAAGCTAAATTTACTCTAGAGTCTTAAGAAAGCGATACATTTAAAAAATGTGGATCTGTATTTGTTCCGGTCATGACCATCCCGTCTGTGACCGGAGTGAGTTTAATCACAGATTCAGTCGATTAGTTCTGAACTAGAGTTAAACAACGTCTACGTCACACAATCACAGACAAGATGAATCAAAGCATACACACATACACACACGCAAACACGTACACATATATATATAATGACTGACGAACTAGCGACCACATAGATATACGTTACTCACCCACACACATCGTAACACTGGGACACACACAGCCTGTCTGTCTGTTTAGCACTTAGACATACACGATAACACATCGCGCATTCACTTACTCGTGTACTCACACATACAAGTATTACACAAATTGTAATAAAAAAGAAAGCTCTTAGATTGACGTACACCAACAGCGCATTTACAAGGTAGAACATAATGCCTGTTGATCCAAGCCACCGTATATTACTGGTAGATAAAAAACCTAGTCGACTCCATTGTGATTTGAAATCAGTAGACGTCACAAATGTATACGATTTTTGTACGGCAACGTTCTACCGATTCCTCTCTACTTATCGCATTTGGCCTGTAGGTATTATAAAAATGATACTTATTAAACAAGCCTGAAATATGTTGTCACATTCATTCCGTTCCCTTGTCCGACATTGAGCAAATTATATTCCATGGCACAGCGCTTAATCCGGACAAGAGGTTGTTGTTGTTATTGTCAATATTATTTATGACGATGGTGTTGCTGTTGTTGGCTAACACCCACGTTACACATGAACCAAGCAGACCTAAGTGCACCAGACAGTTCATATCATTTATTACTTTCTCTGTTTTAAGAACGCATCTAGTAATACGCATTTCGCTGTTTTTACTGTTAGCAGTATGTGATTTGAGGAAGAAGATATATCTAAACGTTATATAGAACAAGTAAACCGACCGTAAAGAGGCTTCCCAGAACAATTATCCTTAACATTATCATGGTTCAATCATACATGTGCAACAAGCGCTGGCAGTCTGAGAGGTCGGTAGTTTTTATCCAAGTCCAACAATGTTTTAGATCAATAGGGAAGTTCCTTAATTACTAACGTTACTTAGTCTATCTAGTTGTGGAGTAACTGATGGGTAAGAGTCAATACAACATTGGGCAAAACCCTCGCTGAATTTGTTCCGGATCTCATCTTTGTAATTTCGAATCCCATTGAGGTCAATTTTATATTCTACTTTTCCGGGCTCGATAAATATGTAACCAGTTAAGTAATGGAAGAAATTCAGTCACCTAACAACCTCCATTTAAATTTGTGCCTTCGTCAGAAATATTTTTCGATCCCGAGCGTTGTTATATTAGGAAACCCATCTTTACATTCAGTGGTGTTGTGTAAAGCGTTAGAAATGATGGTTTATATTGACAGAAATGGTAGTGTGACATCGATGCAGTTGAGCTATTGAAATATCCCATGCGATCTGAGTTAAAAGCCACTGAAATCAATTGTGCCTTTCAGCCTTCCGATAAAATAAAGTACAAGATACGTATTGAGGGTCGAAATTCATTCTCTCCCTCTCACTCCAACCACTCACTCCGGCTCAGTTTGTCTGACTGTCTGTATGTTTGTCTCTGACTGACTGTCTATCTGTCTGTTTGTCTGTTTGTCTCTCTCTCTCTCTCTCTTTCTCTCAGAAATTGTTCCACTGCTCTGTGAAAATGATAATGATTAAGGCTTCTAATCTCTGTACCCTTTTTCTCAATGATAACTACATCAACTTAATCCCATGAAGACTATCCTGCCATGTCTCTGGTAGAGTATGGCATATCATGCTGCTGCTGCTAATAATGATGACGATCTTCATGAAGGAGAGCACCAGCATCTAGGGGTAGCTATAGAACCGGAGTTATGTTTTTAATTTAGCGCATGTTAGGCTAAGAGCAGGAGGCATGTTCGGGCCCCATGCAGTACCTACAGACATTCGTAGGTATATACATTTGCAAACTCCTGATATTTTCAAGTTGATATCGCATGACTGGAGATAACGCAGCTGCTATTTCTAGCTAATGTATAGACTCTTCTTTCTGGCACATGTATGGTTTCTGGAGAAAAATAAATTTCAAATTTTTGTACTGCAGCGTTTGAAGGTTTATAAATAGGAATTGCTACAAAATTTATATTTTGGTTAGTTGGTTGACATTGCAAGGAATAGCAAACTGTATGGAAGTAGTTCCAAAGTTCTCTTACCGCGTCACACTCCTGTCTTATATTAAAGGTACAAAACATCGATTTTTATAACAAATGAGAAAAATAATCAGAAAATCTGCTACGCCCTAAGTAAATTTCTCTACACTTTACCGTTATTAGACATTATTTGGCAATTTTATTATTTAAATTAAAAAAACCGCGTGGCAACAGTGTGCCACAATTCTCTGCTTGAAAACCTCTACTGTAGGTAAACAGTGGTACCAACTTATAAACACTTCGTTATTTCGCATTCCTGAATTGAAACTGCTTCTCTGTGTACACCTTAAAGAAAGGGTAAACCTGGACCATACTTATTTCTTCATCGAACTAGATACAAAGAAAATGGATCTCGCGTCGGATTCGACGGTGAGTATTCCATATTTTGGTTAACAGAACTGCTTATTTAATGTATTATATTGTAAAAAGTTGAATGTTTGATAATAGACAACTATAATCCTGAATTAATTCTGAAATAGAATCCTCATGATATACCGTATAATAGAACGGGAATTGGGTTTTGTATTTCAGGTACAATTTATGGTCATAATTCTTCGTTTCCTATCCCTTAAATTTCACACAAGAGGCTTGTGTTGATCCAAGCCTGTATCAGGGACGAAAGCTCGGATTGCCGTGCAATGTGATCGAAATCGGATCCCCATAACTACGAAGCAAATTTCTCAAGCACTTGCTCATGCCTGAATTAATGATCCAAGGTATACAATGGCGATCTATATAAGGGTGGATGTTCCATGCCGTTCTTTTATGGTACTCACTAAGGACATATACTTTTCAAAGACGAATTTTCGTAATCTTCAATATTTATGTTTTATATATAGCGGTTGAACACCAAGTCAGCCTTATCAAAGAAGGAATATGACAGGCGGGGTTCCAAAAATGAATATTCTGTTTTGTTTTCTTGTTTTTCTCTTGTTCTTTTCAGTAGATGAGTATAAGAACATAATTCAAATGAATCGTTTTCATGTTTGTAACGGCTAAAATCGGGTAGGATCTCGTGAGTTACTTTCTGTTATCAAAATCATTTATAATTTTAAAACATTTTAAATTTTGGTAATCCTTACACCACAGAGACAGGTAGGACAAGCAGTTTCGACAAAATTATTCTTTTAAATACTTTACCAATTATTTATCCATCATCCATGTGAAACAGATAAAATACAGTATAAAGTTGGAGCCTTATCGTAGCTACTATCATAAACAACAAACATGATATCCCCTCATCGTCATAATCATCAAGCTTAGTAGCAAGCAGCAAGCACACTCGCAGAGCTGAGTTCAAATCGCTATGGAATCTCTTGTCAAGAACAATACTATACATACTATGGGAATAGAGTCTATTATGGGCATTGTAATCTACGACCTGGATCCAATTTCAAAACTTCAGTCTTTCTGTTGTTTTATTTTGTCTTTTGTTTAAATGTGTATTTTTGTCTTATTCATTTTAACTGCTTTCCTTACACCTATATATATTCGTATTACTTCTAGATTTTTTTTTTCAAAGAGCTTTAGATAAATAGGATTCGTAGAAACGGTGTATAATTAACCTATTGTATTCCGTGCTGCTTATTACGGCTTTCAGTACAAACGGCTTAAAGTCAGCATTGCTCCTTAATTTGATCAATCTAAAACAATTAAATACCAGACAAAACCTGGGTTCATTTACATTTAATTAGCTATATACAGACATCGTTTTAAGATGTGCGAACTCGCACTCATGTTAGAAATCATTTAAGGGTGTTCATAAGGTTGCACTGGATCACACAAATTTACTTATATTCTATGAGAATCGACGATACTAATAGAAGCAGTACGTTTGATTACATTAAAGATAATACGCTACTTGGTAAAAGAATACAACACAAAAAAAAAAACAAATATGGAGTTTAGTTCAAAGAAAATACACCAGGTAATACTTCGTTTTGTACAGAAAGTAGTAGCAGTACTAGTAGGTGTTGTGAGAGACGAAACGTGGTAGGAAAATGCATGAGCAACTTAAAAGTCATATATTTGAATGAAAAAAAAATATAATGATTCTAACTAATAGAAATTTTAAAGCTCACACACACACACGCACAATTCTGCATTCATACATGTATGTGTGTGCATGTGTGTATGTTTGTGTGCTTGTGAGTGAGTGAGTGTGTGTGATGTATCAGTGTTTAAAACAGTTGGTAAGCTAATCTAGGTTGACAGTTTTGGGCGAAGAATTGCAAATGTAATACACTATTGAGAAAGGATAATTCATAAACTCATACAGAGTGCACTCATTATTAAACACCTCTCATTAGCTTTATTTAAACACATAATCATACAAACAAAAACAATATATATATATATATATATATATA
>NC_069001.1:26370479-26375690 GCF_001194135.2 Octopus bimaculoides | reverse complement strand
ATTTATATATATATATATATATTATGCATATAAACACACTCACCCACATATTCTAATACATTCATTTCATTGTGGGCTCATTTGATTCATTACTATTTGTGCAATACTCACACACACATATACGCAAACACACAAACATGCAATGCACACACACACACACATACACGCACACGTACACACATATATAGGTGGCCCATACATAGGTCGTTTGCATAGTCAAGAATGGAATGAAAATGGGACATGCGTATAGGACTGTGAGTGTATAAGAATGCGGCTATTTTTAATTTTGAGATACAGTTTTGTGTGTGTGTGTGTTTGTGTGAGCTCTTGCATCACAGACCTGCATACCCAAAACATTATACGTACATACATACGTACATACGTCCTTACATACGTACATGTGTACGTATATAGACACGAGTATGTATTCGCACATATCGGAAAGTTCGCTATGTTTATTTTCATATGGTATGTGTACTTTATACAGCAACACATCCGAGAGTAGGTGTATATAGATTTTTGCATACATCTGCTTACGTGAGTCTATGTGTGTATATATATATATATATATATATATATATATATATATATATCATAATTGTGTATGTGTGTTTGTACGCTCCCGATTGGAAGTCGCTTGTGTGTGTGAGTGAGTGAGCTAGCGAGCGAGCGAGTATGTGTGTGTGTGAGTGTGTGTGTGTGTGTGTGTGTGTGTTTGTGCGTGTGTCAGTTAGCATTCATATATAAGCTTTATATTTAAATTTATTCTGTTCCGAGTGTGTGTATGTTAATATACATAACTGTGAGCAACATGTGTCTTTCTGCGGTTGTTTGTGTACGTACATGTGTGTGTATGCGTGAGTGTTTTCTGCGTGTATATGTGCGTGCGCGCACGCGCGAGATTCCGGCCTTTCATATTTATATATGTATTTGGTGCATCACTGTGTATTCTCTGTAGGTTGCGATTGATGTATTTATGTTTGTGTGTCTATGTTTGCGTATATACGAGTGCGAGAGAGAGAGAGAGAGAGAGAGAGAGAGAGAGGCGAGTGTGTGTGTGTTCGTTGAATGAATATGCGAACGTGTCGTTTGCTTTTCGTAGTGAATTCAACATTACACGGGCAGACACACAGCTATTCATATGTAAACAATTTGACAGGTAGGTAAACAGATGTGTGTGCGTGTGTGCTAGACGAAACATTTGTCACCTATACACACGCGCGCGTACACACACGCGTGCGATTTACGTTGATAGATATACCACCAAAAGTATATAGACATCAGAAGCGAACGTGTTATATATATATATATATATATATATGTATATATATATATATATATGGTAAAATGTCCCACACTCAATCACTTCTGCACCCACACATGCACACATGCGCGCACACATAATGAGGGCAAGACAGACAGATAGATAGATAGAGGCACATATTGAAGGACAGACTGACAGGATAGAGGCAAGCAAAACCTAGTAGTGCATATGCATATTATATAGATAGGTGTAGTGATGTATGGACAGAGTAAGGGGTAGATTGATGGGTACTTAGACAGACACAGCAGAAACAAGCGTATAGTTAAGTAGAAAGATCGGTAAACTGACAGACAGTCGAACATTTGCGGACAAACTGACAGAGATAGATAGATAGATAGATAGATAGATAGATAGATAGATAGATAGTGATAGAGGAACAGATAGAGAGAGCGAAAGTGAAAAAGAGAAAGGGTGTCACAGAAAGGCCTACAGACAGATGAAGCGATAGACACACGAAGAGAGATGAAAAGATAGAAAGTTAGATAAACCGATTCTTAAGAAAGCTATACGTAAAGATAAATGACAAGATGTATCATTGATTATACATACACACAAATACTTATATATATATATATAGATATATATATACACGGACAGACACAGACACGCGCACACACACACACATAAGATACGTTTGTTGAGCGGTATATACAGGAATGAATAGGACATTGTCAAAAACAGCAGGGGAATATCTCGATCCCAATATGATGAAGAATACGACACAAAAAAAAATATACTAGAAAGAAAATTTTAAATACATATGAATAAAATATCAAAGAAAATTCTGTACTTACCGACTCGAATGGTCGCGGGCAATGCCTTGGTGCTTTGTGATGTTGCCACCAACAGCAGTATACAGAACCACATTTTCTTCACCGCTTGAAATCCTTTTACCAAATCCATATTGAAATCGTACTCCCGGCTTAAAATTTGCTCTCAGCTTTTGGTTTTTTTTTCTTTGGTTAATATATATGTATGAATATATATATATATGTGTGTGAAAAAAAAACTTAGCTGAAGCAGCTACTATATCTGTCTATATATATTTAATAAATATAATATATATACATACAGATATATAGCAGTATTTTAGACGTGTGTATATAAATATATCTGCGAAATGATTATTTAAAATTAAATTTTACTTTGATGCGAATGAAAAATGCTGGCGACACGCGTGTTGAAGTTTAGTGTATGCGATAGTGGGTGCGTGCGTGTGTGTGTGTATTCAAATTACATATGTGTGTTACATGTTTGTGTGTGTGTATATATATATACATTATACATCATTATATAACGTAACAATTACGTCGGTTTCTGTACGTTGATATAAAAAAAGGGAAAAATAATTTTTTTTTCTTTTCAATTAAATTTAGATAATTATCTTTTTTTCCGTTTAATTAAGCACTCAAAATCTTCCGTATTCCCCCATCAAGTGTTTTCACATATTTTTCTTTTTTTTTAAATTTATATATAAAAGCGGCATTTAAAAAACACAATATGTACCTGTGGGGGAATTATATATATATATATATAGTTATACCGATTTATATATATATATATATACACGTATATATATATAATATTTTTACGTTTTATATATATATGGAAGAATTTGCTTTTGACAAAGTTCTTATATGATTTAAAGGAAGAAATTCTTTGCAATCGGTGCTAGAAATAAATCTGTGATCAGAAATATAACATTATGGAAAGTTAAGGAATGCAAATAATAATATGATAGAATTCCTCAAACGGCGAACATGATTGATTTTTTTTTTGTTCTTGTTATCGTTTTAATCCTCCGACTGTAACAAAAATTTTGGTAAAAACATGAGATGTAATATAACAAATAGCCTTCGGTTGAGTTTTTTTTTTCTTCTATGTACGTAAATATCCTTTCCTTCGCCTTTTTTCCTTTTTTTTTTTTTACTTTAGTGTTCCTGCAGCCTTTTGTTTTAATTTTACATATATATATAGGTATATATATATATATATATATATAAATATATATATATGGGTTTGTATAAACGGTGAGAGGGGGAGGAGATAGAAGAGACAACTGGTAGAATATGATGTCTTTTGCTCTCACGTAATTCTGTTGGTGGCTTCTTCGGTCACTCTTTCGCTATTGAAATAAAAACTAAGAGATTCTCTGGGCATTCGAAATTAAAAGTGGGGAAAAATGTAGAGTGTAATGATAATTGTAGTAGTAATAACAATAACAGTAATAAAAATAAGTATTGTTATTATGCTTTTAATATTATTGTTTATTGATGTATTTGTTTATTTGAGTGTTGTTTGTTTATGTTTGTGCTATCCTTCTTTTCTTGCTCGAGAAGAAATTTGTATGCGTAAATGAATGCTTAAAAATTAATCCAAATGCGTGTATACATACGTGAATTCAAATGAATTTTGTTTATGCATATAGTTGTCTTACTTCCTTAATGCATGTATGTATGCGTTCCTGTATAACAAACTATATAGATAGATAGATAGATAGATATATATAGGTGTATGTGATTAATATATCAAAGAGAAACGGCGGGCCAAGTTAGAGAACTATGGTGCCGCTGCTGTTGGTGGTACTGATTAACGATTTACTCCTTGTTAATAATTATGTACTCCTTAAAATGTATTGTTTTGTCTCCGACTGTTAATAGCAATATATATATACATATATATATATATATATATATATATATATATATATATATATATATGTTTTATGTCTGTTAGAGAGACACTAACAGACACAGAGAGAGACAGAGTGGGGGAGAGAAAGGGAGAGAGAGAGAGAGAGAGAAAGATTGAAAGAATGAGAGGCCCGTTAGCGTTATGTATGTATGAGCGTTGCAAATCTGTGATACATACACAGATAGACAGATTGATAGACAGACAGAGAGAGAGAGAAAGAGAGAGACAGAGAGAAAGAGACTTAATACGTCTAGTGGAATATGTGTGTGTGTGGTACTGGATGCTGGGCTAGGAATGATAGCGATAGACGTATTTCGTGTTTTTGTTATTTACCTTTCTTCCTAGATACACGTACCTTCTACCCATACCGTGAAACGATCAGAGCAGTATTTTGTCTTGCCTTGTTTTGTTTTTGTATTTTTTTTTTAATATTTGTTTTGTTTTAACAAAATTGTGTCACAAGAAACCGCTAATAATAATAACAATAATAATAGTAGTAGTAATAGTAATAATAATAACAATAATATTAATAGTAATAACAAACGAACATAAATATATAATATTCCTGTTAATAACTATAAAAATGTCTACATCATCATCACCACCACCACCACCACCGTCGCTATTGTATTATTATTATTATTATATGTAATATCAATATATTATTAATATTGTTGTTGTTAATAATAATAACAACAACTTCTAAGATGACGACAGCAAAAAACTACAAGTAATTGTGTAAGGGTGGGTGCGTTTATAAGTAATATATATATATATATATAAGCTATATAGATATATGTATGTATGTATATATATGTTACAAATTTCACTTAGAGCTCTATCTCTTCCTATTAGTTGCTTACTCTTTCCCTCTCTTTGTCTCTCTCCTTCAGTAAGTAAGTATATGTATATTATTGTGTTTGTATGTGTATATATTATTAGTATGAGACAGTGTATGTGTGTGTATATATTCCGATTAATGCGTTAGATTCTCCTGCTGCTGCTACTTATTAAAGTTTTTTTCCACCACCATGCGCTTCGCTAGGAGGGGACTACATGAAACTTGGAAGTTAACTGAAAAATATTCTGTTTTCGTTAAGTGGCGGCCAAGCGAGCGGGGTGAAGCGGTGGAGTTTGGGTCGGTGCGTGTGGCGAGGAGGCGAGGTTGGGCGTTTATGTCAACAGGCGGCTCT
>NC_069001.1:26366851-26370192 GCF_001194135.2 Octopus bimaculoides | reverse complement strand
TGGTAGTGTTGTTGTTGTTGTTGGTGGTGGTGGTGGAGTTTTTTCTTCCCCTTCGTCTCGGTGGAATTGAAAGAGTGGGGTGAGGAGTTTTTCGCGTTTTCGAGCTGTAGTGACAGAGACGACAGTGGCGTATTGGCTGTGGTGGTAGTAGTGGTGGAATTGGTTGGTAGTCGAGACGACGGCGTTGGCGGAGGCGGCAGTGGCTGCTGGTGCTGCTACGACGGTAGTGGTGGTGGTGGTAGTGGTAAAGATGGCGACGGTGATGTTGGGCTTGGTTGTCGTCGGTAGGCTGGAATAAAGAACAGGGGTAGGTGGAGCTGTGAAAATATGTATGCGTTAGCTGTGTACGTTTATGTACATGTATGCGCCTATATGTATGTATGTGTGTGTCTGTGTGTCTGTGTGAGTGCGGTATTTTGTTTTGTATTACTTTTTTATGAAATTTCTTTGTTTGTTGTTGTAATGCTGGGTAGGAGGGAAGTAGCAAAGCGAGGCGTGCAAGAACCGAATAGAAAAATTATATGTAACAAGACTTTGGAAGGAGTGGGAGTGTGTGCGTGTGTGTGTGTCTGGATGTCTATATGTATGAAGGGAGGGGGAGAGAGTCTGAGTGACAGACAGACAGACAGAAAATAAGAGAGAGAGAGAGAGAGAGAGAGAGAGGGAGAGAGAAAGAGAAAGTGAAAGAAGGGGAAGATACAATGTACACAAGGAATAAAAGTAAATCGCAAACGCGATTTCGAAAGATCTATGGAACGAAATAAGATCGAAGAGAGACAATTTGAGATGCGGAAAAATTATCGAAATGACAACCACGAACAGGTGGACAAAAAGAAAACAAAAAGTAAAAAGAAAACGAAACTAAACAAAAAATGCAAAACAATAACAATTGTTGTAAGAACAACTACAACAATATCAACATTGTTGACCGTAACTAAATAGAAATACAGACGGAGAAAGATTGCAAGAAGGAAAGAAAGAAAGAAAAAGACTCGAAGAAGGTAAGACTGTAAGAAAGAACGGAAGAATGATAGACAGGCATATAGCTAGAGATAGATAGAAAGATAGATAGATATTGATAGACAGGGATGGACAGATAGATAGATAGATAGATAGATAGATAGATAAATAGTGAAACAGGCAGTGATATAGACAGACAGATAGAAAACAGAGACGAAGTAGCTGAAGCGAGTTAGGTAGGAAGCAAGGAATAAAGGCTCGTAGAAAAAGTGGAAAATTGTTGAAGTATATACATATATATATATTCATGCAGAAGTGAAGAACGAAAGCAAAAGTAAACAAAAGCCTTCGAGACCTCTTTGCAAAGATTAAGAACACCAATAACAATAATAGCGAAAATAGTAATAATAACAATAATAATAATAACAATAATAATAACAATAATAATAACAATGATAATGACAATAATAAATATAACAAACACCAAAACGGGCTCTTGTAGTAGTAGTAGTAGTAGTAGTAGTAGTAGTAGAATTGCGGTGCTGTTTTTTTTTTTTTTTTGGTTTGTTTTACTTATATTTAAATTTGGATTTTTTGGTTTCGTTTCTAAAAGTGGTTTCGCTAGCGATTTTTATATTAATGCTGCTATAATAATTTTTGTCCGTGTTGTTGTTGTTGTTGTTGTTGGTGTTGTCGTAATTGTTGTTGTTGTTGCAGCTGCTGCTACTGCTATTTGAAGTTTGCAAAAAAAAAAAATTTTTTTAAATAATAAAAATAATCTAAGAGTCGAAGCAAATGAAGAGGTGGAGATTTCAGTTGCGTGCAGCGGGCGAAAGAGAGGAGTTTATTAAACGGGGAGAAAGATAGAGAAAGAAAGAGAGAGACTGTGTGAGCGATTGAGTGAATGAGTGAGTGAGAAAGAAGGAGAAAATGATGGTGAGAAAGAGAGCGACATATAATAAGGGGCAGCTAAGAAGTTCGTATAAAATTAGTTGATGCAGTGAGTGTATGTATGTATATGGTCCGTGTATGTTTGTGTATAAGTGTGCGTTAGTGAGGTTGAATATATTCAACAGGAGAGAAAGAGTATTGAGAGGACGGAGAAAATGAATGATGAATGAATGAGTTGCTTAAAGGAATGAGTGAGTGACACGGGCAAGGATTTCCACTTGTTGCTGTATTATTTACCTGTTGCGCTACTTAGATTTTTGGTCTTTTGCCTCTGTCTGTTTACTTTTATATCCCCAAAATATTTTACCAAAATAATGCTTTTATATTCCTAAAACAATAAGTAATATAATTACCAAATACTAACGTATGTCCAATCTTATTAATTACTATTAATAATATACTGCTAATATTATTATTATGACAAATAATTTTCAAACGTGTATATATATATATAGAGGAATATTTAACATTTATCAGACTTTTTTGTAAATATTGTTTATATCATCTAATCAGATTATTATTATTATTATTATTGGCGGCGAGCAGACTGATACGGAACATGCCGGTCAAAGTGCTTAGCGGCATTTCGTCCGTCATTATGTTCTGAGTTGAAATTCCGTCGAGGTCGACTTTGCCTTTCATTCTTTCGGAGGTCGATAAATTAAGTACCAGGCAAGTACTGGGGTCGATATAATCGACAAGTCCACACACCCCACATATCTGAGACCTTTGTGCCTCCAGTAGAAAGGATTACTATTATTATTATTATTATTATTTGTCGTAATTACACGGGAAGGCATTAAGATTAATTAAGAGTTCATGTATATATTTATAGATATGTCACTTAAACTTGTAAACGATCAGCTACTTTAAATGTATCGAGGCTAAAGCTATGCTTAAATGACACGCACCAATCGCATATTTTATGACTCTTTATTAAAAATGTATAAGTTTTCAGTAAATTGACAGACATATAAATGCTTGTCTCTCAATGATCACAAATGCATGTGAGGGAGGATCTATCATAAATCTATAGTCGTATTTAGATGTCGATATTCGATTAACTAGATAGATACCCAAGTAGTAGAATATAAGCAGTAGATGTAGATTTAAACTTTTAATATTGTAAGTGATTAGATGTTACGCCTACTTACATACACACAAACATTATATCTGTATAGTTTCCCTCTATGTGTTTGTGTGTCCGCATGCAAACCAGTACGATTATTAGTAAAATATTATAAAACTTATGTAATTCCATTTCTTTACAAGTGCGGGTGTGTGTGTATGTATCTGTGTGAATGTATGGATGGGCGTAATTTGTAATTATATATATTTATGTATATATATATATATATATACACATATATACAAATATATATATACATATATATAGATACATACACATACATATATATATATATATATAT
>NC_069001.1:26366460-26366703 GCF_001194135.2 Octopus bimaculoides | reverse complement strand
ATATATATATATATATATATATATATATATATATATATACATACACATACATACATATTTACATACATATGTATATATATATATACCAACATGCATATATATATACATATATATATATGTATATACATATACATGCATACATGTATATATATATATATATATATACATACTTATGTATATATATTTATGTATATACATATTTGTGTGTGCGTGTATATATATACATGTGTGTGTGTGTGTGTG
>NC_069001.1:26362968-26365906 GCF_001194135.2 Octopus bimaculoides | reverse complement strand
ATAGAAAGATGTGTATATAAGTGCATATACAACAACATTGGTTTAATTTTAATTCGTCCTAAGAGGTCTCTTTCGTTGCGTTTTTGTTTTGTTTAGTATTTTTTTTTAGCTGATAAACAACATTACAAATGTGTGTGCAGCAGAAAACTACATTGTCAGTCATTCGCTCGCTCTCTCTACTCTCGTAAACACCGCTAGTAGTAGTAGTAGTAGTATAGTAATAGTTGTAGTAGTAGTTTTCTTTATTTTTTTAGTTCTTGCGTTAGGTTTAACCGAAGATTCTCGCGCTGCTGCTGGCGATGGCGATCGTAGCCGCCGTCGTTGTAGCAGCAGTAGAAGCAGCATTGGCAGCAGTAGTAGTAGTAGGGTACAAGTGATTGTATTGGCGCTACTGTTGCTATTCTTGTTGCTGCTGTAGTTGCTGTTGATATTATAAAGCGGGGTGGAGTGCTGCTGATGTGTTGATGTTGTTCTTGCTGATGTCACTACAGTTGTTGAGTCTATAACTGTTGTTGTTGTTGTTTATGGAGATTGATGCGGGTATTTTGTTCCCATGTGAACTTGTGTGTATGTCTGTCTGTTATCACTGAATCTATTGTTGAAGTTGTGGCGTTCGTGCTTGTTATTTCTATGCCTACTTATAACTATTGATGATGCGGTTGTTTTTTGACGTTAGATTTTTGTTTTATATTATTTTAACGTTGGGTAAGTATAGAAATATCTCTAGATTACTCTCTCTTTTATCTCTTCAGTAATTTTTCTTGCCGGTTTAAACGTTATTGTTGTTGCTACTACTGTTTCCCCTTCTATCGTCTGTTCAATTTCTCCTTGTAAGAATTTTTTATTAATCTATTGTAGTTCATGCTTCTTTCTTTTTTTTCATTTTCTGTGCTTATTATAATCCTTGCTACACTATTTTCGTAATTATTAATGTTGTTTATGACCACAATGATGGTAGTACAGCTATTGTTCTAGCTTCTACTTATTTCTTCCGTGTATTCCCCATCCCTCGTTACTATTGTTATTCTAGCTGATACTAGTTGTAACCCACACTATCTAGGGTACGTTGGAATCGTTAGCTTCCCTTAACCCTTCTTGTATCGTCGTTGTACTTAACGTTTCTAGCTTTTTACTACATTTTCTACATTATCGTCTGCATCATTCATTTTTTCCCCTTTGTTTTTCTTCCTTGGCTTTGTACTTCTTCCTCGTCTCGCCTCTGATGCACCTGTCTTTTTTCATCGTCTATCTTCTTTGTGTCTCTCTAAGGTCCCACCAAAATCTAAGTCCTTATTTCCTTTCCTTTGCGTTCCTCTTTATTACTTGCAAACCTATTGTAAACACCATGTAATTATCGCTGGTGTTAATGTTATTAGCACTGCGTTACGGAAGGCATTCTTTCCAACCGTGTTTGTTTGTTTGTTTATCCGTGGACAAAATATCTCAAGAAATGCTGAATGGATTCGGATAAAACTTTCAGAGATGTTTGGCCTCATGACTGGTACGATTTGGGGATCAATCCGGTACCGGACAAGGATTCTGGATTATTTTTCCTGTTTTCTTTTTCTTTTAAATTTTTGAGAGTGGTCGAGCTCATTTTTAATATTCTCGTTTGTGAGAACAGTGGAGTTTATTTCCGATATCCTCATTTTAAAAATCATATCCGGCTAATCGTTGAGAGGATGTTGGGGTTAATTTGGCGGAGGTTTGCGCTCTCTGAGTGTTCTTGTTGTTATTATTATTATTATTGCTACAACAGTTCTTGCTAAAGATAACGTTCGTAATTATTAGAAATTACTGCAGTTATTCTTAACTTTTAACGTCGTTATTGTTGATGCTTACTGCAGCCGCTGATAACACTGTTGCTGCTACTGTAGGCTGTCCATCAAAATAGTCGAGACTTTTCGGGTTTTCTCTCTCTACAAACTTCTGTTGCATAACATTTTTGACAGATTAAACCAGACCATATCGAATGAAAGGAAAGTATATTCATATAAATGCACATACCCCATATAAATATATATATATGAACAACTATGGACCCAAGTACACTTTACACCGCTACCATTTTCACTTACTACTTAAAATGTGGTTGGAGAGTTTAGTTTAAAATATATCATGTATGAAGACTGGAGGTAATTACTCGTGTCCGGTCGTTTTTATTGTTGTTATTATATTTCTGTTGTTCTGATTTATATTGTTTTTTTTTTCTAATTAGAAACACATTCGTTTGAAAATTAAATATTTCATTTTAATGCTAAACGTTCACATTCACTACACACACACACACACACACACACACACACACATATATATATATAATTTGTTACTGATTATCCTTTTGTTTTATCGTTAATATGCTTGACACTTTAAAAAACGTTTAGTTCCATAAATTATTGAACGCTTGAATCCTATTTCTACTTCAATTTCCTTGCATCCTAGTCCCATCTTTATTCTAACAATTCCTCGCTCTCACAAGCAGCTAATGTAGATGTAGTTTCAAAAGAAATTGTTAAGTAATATGTGTATAAAAAATATAAAAAGTTAGCATCTATTGTTAGTTTCTTCTCTAAGTTTATTATTGTCAAGATTATTATCATTGTTATTATTTAGTAGTAGTAGTAGTAGAAGTAGTAGTAGTAAAGATATTAATAGTTACCTTTGGAAATACTTAATCGACGCTGGTCTTCTGTTGCGGAACTTTCTTTTCGCTATAACGTTCGCTCAGTCACATATAGAAACGGAAGTTGATTTCGGAAAATTTCACACTCAAAAGCGAAAGAAATGAAGGCAAATTATTATTTACATAAAACTTCTTGTTTTTCTTTTCTTTTTCTGTTCACAATCCTTTCTTCCTTTTTTATGTTCAACTTTGTTAAATTTGTTCACTATTTTTTTTTTATATTTTTTTTTGTTAATTCAAATTTTTTTCAATTTT
>NC_069001.1:26362371-26362958 GCF_001194135.2 Octopus bimaculoides | reverse complement strand
CAATGGTATAAAAAATGCTCAGAATATTTTTTGTATTTTTTTTTTTTTGTTAAATTAAAAAAAGTTTGGATATAAAAAAAGTTTACAAATAATACACTCACTTGAAAATAACTGTTAGTTAAACCTCACTAACTTATATAGATATATATGCATCTACATATATATTAAATCCTCACTGAAATATAATATACACACAGCACAACAGAACACACACACGTCTGTTCACACACGCAGAGGTGAAGATCACGCGTTCGCATACAACACACGCAGCTGCAACTACAAGAACACACGAGTGCCAAACTCAACTGAAATACCCAAACTGATGATCGGTAGTACAATGTAGTATAATAATGGAAACTTTATTAGTATGCCGCTTAATTAATTATTTAAATTTCCCGTTATTTAAGGAGTGTCAGTGAGGAGTATAGTGAGGTTTAAAGTGAGGCAATCTTCAACATGACAGTGGATGTCTACGAAATTGATATAAGTTTGTTGTAAATGTTCTTTCTGTTCCTCTTCTTTCGTCGTCAGCTTACACACACACTCATATATATATATATATATATATATATATATATATATATATA
>NC_069001.1:26356115-26361994 GCF_001194135.2 Octopus bimaculoides | reverse complement strand
ATATATATAATGTATATAGTTTAAATTTTCAAAAAGGAAAAGATGAAGGCAGATGAGGGAACAATGGAAAAGTCATTGAGGTTTCGAGCCTATGCTCTTTGACAGAAAGGGATGCGGGCTGAAAAAATGAAGAATGTAAATAAAAAAAAAATTTTTAAACCGTGAGAGAAAAAAATGATGAAATAACCTATATATATGTGTGTGTGTGTGTGTGTTGTTTCTTCCTCCACCAACTGTTGCTGGTTTACTTATCCTCCAGTAACTTAGCGGTTTGACAAAACAACCGATAGCTTCAGCATCAGACTTAGCGATTAAACAAAGGATACGATTAGTTAGAATAAACATTTCGAGTCAGTGCCCCAACATGGCCACAGTCCAATGAAAGAAACCAAGGAAAAATAAATAAATGAGCGCACATCTGTATGTGTGTGTGTGATTAATCAGTGAGAAAATTAAAAAAGCAAAAAAAAAGCACCATTAATAGTCAGCAAACATCGGGACGTGGTAGAATCGTTAGCGTATCGTCCAAAAATAGCTACATATTTTCTTGTTCTTGACATTCTGAGTTCAAATTCTACTGAGGTGGACTCTGTCTTTTTTTTTTTTTTTTCAGAGATCAATAACATACGAACCAGTCAAGTACCAGGGTCGACGTAATCGACGTAATCGACTTGCCCCCTCACTCTCAAAACTGTTGGCCTTTTTCAAGATTTGAAATAATCAGTGGTCAGTGAGTGGTTGAAAAAAAAAAGATGAGGTTTCGAGAAAACACAGGTTCTACTTGTTCAGTTGACAGACTGGCCAATATCCCGACTTATAAAATCTATCCCTTCTTAAAAAGAGGAAGACAAAGAGCTAGATTAAGTCAAACTGAGGAAATGAGACTTGTCATACTGGTACGCGAGTTTGTGATCTAGGGCACCCATTGGCCGGCTGAAAGGAATGCTGGTGGACAAAGCCAGGTGATGAGATAAAAGGAAACTTATGAGTCAGGAGTGCCTCAATGAAGGTCAATTTTTAACCACGTAATTTCGGGTTCAACCTTACTACGCAACGCCTGAAGGAAAGTGTCTTACCGGCCCGAGAGGTTCAGTGCCTTGTGTGCGAATTTAGCTGGTAGAATCTGTTAAGAATTCTGTCATCAGTATTTATATATGTGTATGTATACTTTTGCGTTTGAACTTGTCTCCCCAAAACTAATTGACAACAAGTGTTGGTATCTTTATGTTCTTGTAACTTAGAGGGTCAGCAAAAGAGACCGACAGAAATACATTCTATAGACAATTTCTTTCGAATAAAATCCTTCAAGGCGATGCCCCAGCGTGGCCATTGTTCAATGTGTAACACAATTTTGAAAAATAAATAAGTGTATGTGTACCAATGTAAAAGAGTGACATTAACTGCCAGCAAATATGGCGACGAGGGAGCAGACTCGTTCGTGAGCCGGACAAGATATTTATCAGCATTTCTAGTTCACATTGCACTGAAACCGACTGAGATCATTTTTCAGAGGTCGATAAAATAAGTACAAATCACGTGATGTAATCAACGTGTTCCCACCCAACACAAAAAATTACTGGCTTTGTGCCCAAATTAGAAACGGTCAGCAAATGAATAAAAGAAGACCAGAATTTCTGAACAGTAAAAAGTCTATGACTAATAGACCAGCTAGCCCTTGCCTACTAATGTTATCGGCTCTTTTTGATAAAATCCTTTCGGAGTCGATGAAATTAAGTATCAGTGAAACAGTGGAGGTCGATGTAATCAATTATCCTCCTCCCCAAATTTCAGGACTTGTGCTTATTCAGGGAAGAATATTAATAGCATAAGACACAGCGGCAAGCAAGCAAAATCGTTAGCATATCGGACAAAATGCCTTGCGGTGAGTTCAAATTCCAGCAAAGTCAAATTTACATTTTATCCTTTCGGGATCGCTGAAATAAAACACCCACCTAGTGTTGGGGGGGGAAGGGGTCCATAAAATCGGCTTGCCCTTTCCCTCAAAATTGCTGTCCTTATGCCAAAAAATAAAATAATAATAATAAATGAATGTTTTTAGAAAAGTGGTCTTTTACACTCCATGAAATTTTAAGAAGTGAGTGGAGTGAAAAATAATACTTTAAAAGAGAGATCTATTAAACTGAAGGAGAGTGAGGGCTTGTGTGGAGTAAAGATATATAAATAAAATGGAGTCCTATCAGGTCGAGTGAGAGTGATGATGTGGGTGGAGGAAAGCAACATTAAGGAAGAGAGTGAGTGAATGTTTCAAGAAAAAATTCTGGGTTTGATAAACCGTAACTGTTGACGGCGCGCCCCAGTATAGATAGAGTCCGATGTTTCAAATCTCCGAAATAATAGTTTCAAATTTTGACATTGGATCAGTAGTTTCTGACTGGAAATGAAAGTGGATTACATCGATCCCCAGTACTTCACTGGTACTTATTTTATTGACTCCGAAATGAAGAAATGAAAGATTGACCTTGATGGAACTTGACCTCAAAACACGAAGATAGATGAAACACCGCTCAGTATTCTGTTCTGCATGTTAACGGTTCTATGAGTTCACCGTCTTAAGGAAACCTCTAAAATAAGACGATACTTTGTTTCAGTCGCGATCATATTACAGCCAGAGATAAACTGCTGGTCAATCGACGTGTCAATGTGATTTCAATTCCTACTCGAATTACATTCACATCCAGTTTAAAATCGTCCCAATCAAAAACACCATTGATGACTTTACTGGTGTATGAAAATCGAATATTTTGTTTCGGTTAGTTAACCGGAGACGATTGATTCAACTGTCCTAGAGGTACTGAAATCCAAGATACAATCCAACGCATTACTTCTGCTTATAGAAGCCCAAATTATCACTTAAAATATTTACGGTATAACAAAAATGACAAAGAATTACGTTGAGCTACCTATATATATAAACAGATATAATGTAACTTAAAATAAGTAATTATGTAGTGAGATATATTCATACATAGCATCACGCTAAGTAAACGACAATAATTGAATAATTACAGAGTTTCTTCCATAAAAGACTTGCGAATTCCGTAACCATATGCTTGCGTGACTTGTTAGTCTAAACATGTAACATGGAAATATTCATTTCCTGAAAATAATATTTATACGCAAGATAAGCTTTCGACCAACTTACAGTTTCCTTTATGTCGCCATTTTCATGTTTTATAACTCTACTCCGGTCTGCGAATGTCTACATGTTCCACAAAGAAAAAAAGAAAAAAAAAAGGAAAATCTAATGACTCTTGTAATTGGATTCATAAATCCTAGTGGATATCTTTATATTTGGAACACGCGTGAGGGATGTTTTGTCAACCAATAATTTACAAATTATATTTAAATCCCTAGGAAATGAGATCAATTAAACCGACCATTAAATGGCCAGATTCTAAATTAATCGTTTCCAAGTCAACATGATTTCCTCTATTTGCTTACACATTCCGATAGCAATATCAGCTGAATTTCTTGTGAATCAAAGCCGTAGTCTTAAAATACATAGCACTTAAGAGTAGAATGGATCTCCGTCGGTTTCGACTGAGTATTCAGTTATTCGATCAAATGAAGTATATGTTTTTGTATTAACCCATTACCTCCCATAATTATATTAACTAGAATTTCTTTTATGAAACTTTGATTTCTAGCATAAAACAGCCTTAGAAACACGCTGGAATGATCAAAATAACATTTTAAATAGAATTAAACGAAATTTTGAGTGAAAAATTCGCAAACCTCATTTGAATATCAGAGAAATTGTTGTTGTTGTTGGCACTCCGTCGCTTACGACGTCGAGGGTTCCAGCTGATCCGATCAACGGAACAGCCTGCTCGTGAAATTAACGTGCAAGTGGCTGAGCACTCCACAGACACGTGTACCCTTAACGTAGTTCTCGGGGATATTCAGCGTGACACAGTGTGACAAGGCTGACCCTTTGAATTACAGGTACAACAGAAACAGGAAGAATGAGTGAGAGAGAGTTGTGGTGAAAGAGTACAGCAGGTTTCGCCACCATCCCCTGCCGTAGCCTCGTGGAGCTTTAGGTGTTTTCGCTCAATAAACACTGACAACGCCTGGTCTGGGAATCGAAACCGCGATCTTACGACCCGAGTCCGCTGCCCTAACCACTGGGCCATTGAGCCTCCATCAGAAAAATATATCTAGTAGATATAGCAAAAAGGTTAGATATGTGTAAATATTGACAGATAATTACGAAATTTCTAATTTTTAAGTGATCTCATATGAGATCACTGGTAGGTAAAGGGTTAATGTTTAAGCGACGAAGTATGCTGCTGGCACGTGTAACCATAACGTAATCCTTAGAGGAATCAACATGATAAAGGACACAGTGTGAAATTGCCGGTTTATGGCCGTGTACAATGACTTTTACGGGATTATAAAGAGTGTCTGCCCACTCTGTTTTGCTTTACCGAAGTAAGCAAAAGATGTCATAGAACCCCGGATCACGTCAATATAAAACGAGATTCTTAACCATTGTGCCAATATGAGATAAAAACAAAAATCAACAGCGGAACTGTCGATTGAACCCTGGACCTCTTGATTGTGAAATTAGCTTCTTAAACATTCTGCTAACATCAGATAAACAAGGAAAACAATGAGGGGACTGTCGATCGAATCCGAGAACTCGCGAATGTAAAGTCACTTTCTTAACCATTTTGCCAACATAACAAAGTTAAAAACAATGACGGGACAGTCATTGCTAGAGCGCTTTTGATGAACGGTCTGGTCGATTAAAGGAAATGCAGGAGTTTAATACAAAAAAAAAAAAGGAAAAAAATCTTTCGAAATAAAAGTTGTGTCTGAAGAAGCAATCAATAATCCGGTATCTTACTCAGCAGGGATCGAAGTGACAATAACGATCAGGAAGTTTCCAACACTAGACTGAATCACAAACACTATTTCGTAGCATCATTCTCCTCTAATTTGACGGGTTCAAATTTCGCTGGGTTGGGTATTCCCTTTCATCCGTCAAAAATACAAAAATCATTAACTTTAATTATTATTAATCATTAGAGCTAACGATTATTTTCTTCATTAGGTGAGCAATTTTAATTAACTAACAACGATCTCCCTTTATTTGCTGACTATACTATGATGCTCCCTCACTTAACTGCATGTTCTTTATGCAGAAGGCAACACTAGGTTATTATTTTTGTTATGTTACTTTTCTTCGCGGCATTTCTCTTTTCATCGTTCGGCTAATTCGAATGAGTGAATATTTGACCAGGTGAGTGCAACACGATTTGACAAGGAGAGTGAATGAATGGGCGAGTACGTGTGCGAGTGTGAAAAATGTGTGGGCCTATATATATGCGCATACGTATGAATGTGAGCGTATGCTGAAGTGATAGTAAATGAATGAGAGTTTATGGTGATAGTTGAGTGAATGATTAATCGGCCGGGTGAATACGTGGGAACATGAGATCGAATGGACAACTGGATTTGTGAACGAGTGGATGAGAGCGGGTAAAATAGACAGAAAGGATGAAGAGTTCAAAGAAAACAGAGCGACTGAGTGAGAGAAGAGATATTATGAATGAGAAATATAGTAGAAAGAGACGAGGTGGTGTTACACACGGCTTGAATTAACAGAGGATATGAAGAAAGTGAAAGAGAAAGCAAGAGATAACAGAATGGTGCGTTAATGAAGGCAGTAACTAAACGCAAGAAATCTCGCTTGGAATGAATGATAAAAAGGCAGAAGGAGAAGCACGAAGGAACAGCACAAAAAATGACGGAGGGGGGGGAAGGGGGGAGGGATTGAGAGGGAGGAGGAGAGAGAGAGAAGGAGAGAGAGAGAAGGAGAGAGAGAGAAGGAGAGAGAGAGAAGGAGAGAG
>NC_069001.1:26351915-26355995 GCF_001194135.2 Octopus bimaculoides | reverse complement strand
ATAGAGGAGGAGGAGAGAGAGAGAGGAGGAGGAGAGAGAGAGAGGAGGAGGAGAGAACGGAAGGGCGATGGCGAACGAGGGAGGAGTGGAGCAGGAGAAAACGGAGGGAGAAGAAAATATAAACAAAGATTGTGAGAGAAAGACAATGATTTAGTTGAAAAGGTCACAAATAAACGATGTGTGTGTATATATGAGTACGTTTATATAATATGTGTGTGTGTGTGTGTAAGCATACATACAAATAAATGCTTACACACACACACAAAATGACAAAGACAGAAGGCCAATGGACATGTTTATAATCATTAGTATGTACACTTAGTTTAACTCACATAAGCAACGAAGAATATACACCCCAATTTCTGGCAATTATACAAACAGAAGTATTAAACATACAGTGCTACATACATTGACATACTCTTTTACTTGCTACAATCATTGCATTGCAAACAGCCATCAAAAGAAAAGACACCGTCTCCAACCGCTGTCAACTTAAATATCGATGTAGTCACACGTACACACATACATGTTTATATGCATGCAGGCACACATACACACACATGTATGTATGCATACGCGCACATACACATTTATATACACACATTGACATATATATATATATATATATATATACACGCGCGCGCACGCAGAGATTGTGCGAATGTGTCTGTGTATTTTTATTAAACGTTAGAAGTTGTAATGGGAAGGTGCATCGCTTAGTGGTTAGAGTAAACGGCTCATGGTTGTAAAGTCGTGAGTTCGATACCCTGGGTTACATATTGTCCTTGAATATAACGTTTTATCTTATGTTGCTGCAGTCCACTCTGTTAGCAAAGATGAGTTGTACATGGATTTCAATGGGCCAGCTTTGTTACATTCCGTGTGACTCTGGTTCTCCTGGAGAACTACGTTAAGCGTACGCATGCCTGTGGAGTGCTCATCTACTTACACGTTATTTTCTCCAGCGGGCTGTTCCGTTGATCGGATCAACTGGCACATTCGTCGTCGTAACCGACGGAGTGCCAGTTTCAGACGTTACAGTTTCAACGGCAGAGGGTTCCTTCTATTGGCACTTTTAAATTTGCTTCAGATTACGGAGAATACGTTTATATTGATCGACTAAAATGATAAATACCATTCTCTCTGAATTGTTCTAGAATAAATTATGAAAGCAATTCCAATAATGCGTATTTTTCAAATATTGTGCTTGTTTAGCAGATTAATGCATGAATATGAATTTACATACGCACACATATATATACAATCACACACACACACACACACACACACACACACACACACACAAGCAAGTGTGGCTCTGTGGTAAGAAGCTTGCTTCCCAACCGCGTAGTTCCGTGATCGGTCCCATTGCGTAGCACCTTGGGCAAGTGTCTTCAACTATAACCTTAGGATGACCAGAACCTTGTGAATGGATATGGTGACCGGAAATTGGAAGAACCCTATTTTATATGTGTGCGTGTGTGTGTGTGTGTGTGTGTGTGTGTGTGCTAGTTTGTTTGCATATGTGTGTCTTTGTGCCTCTGTTTGTTCCACACTACCGCTTGAGGACCGTTGTTAGCGTGATTACGTCCCTGTATCTTACCGTTTAGCAAAAAAAAAACCGATAGAACGAGTACCAGGCTTAAAATAAGTAAGTATTCGGGGTCGATTCACGCGACTAAACATTCTTCATGACAGAAAGAAGTAAAATGTATAAGGTGTATCCACACACATACTCACAACGCACTCCTATATGGATTCCGTATAACAAATTTATATGCAAACCACGGGTCTGTCCGAGGAAGTTGCAAGAAGTGCTTGCACAATTTGCCGCAAAGGAGGATCGAAACCGAATCCATTTTTTGGCAGAATTAACTTTTAATTCATACAACCGTGTTAATGCATTAATCTCCCTCTAAGCGTGTCCCTGCCCCACTCTTTTCTTCTATAAAATCTCACAACACATATTTCACACAAATTTCAAGTGAGCAATTTGGGACAATTAATGTAGAACTGTATCTATTAGTTCGAAGGTGATGATTCACTTCTATTCTATTCAGGTTTCCTCAACATAGTTTCAAATTTCAAACCATTTTAAGTATTTCAAGTACGTCAATCTGTGCCCTATCGAATAACCCTATTATCAAACTCTCGGAGTTATTTCCCTTAGCTGGCATATAATAATTATGGAAATTATACTGGTTTAGCCAACTCCTTTTCTTTTTTTTTTATTTTACAAATTTAGCCAACATCTTGAAGTCGTCTTCAGAAGACTATTATAAAATAAATGCGCCCTTTTAAAGCCTAGCCAGGCTCATGGGCCCGGTTTCCCGGTTTCAATGGCGTATGTGTTCCCCAGCTGGACGGGACGCCAGTCCATCGCAGCATTACTCATTTTTGCCAGCTGAGACGACTGGAGCAACGTGAAACGAACTGTTTTGCTCAAGAACACAGCGGGTCGCCCGGTTCAGGAATCGAAACCACAATCTTGCGATCATGGTGCTGACACCCTAACCACTAGGCCACGCGCCTCCACAGAAGACTATTGCCGTGGATGGTAAAGACTAACAAGATCCAAATACGTCCCCAGTTGCCCTCCTTTCTTAAAGGCGCATATGTTTTCCTATTGAGAAATGATGAGACAATTTGTTCTGATTCTTAGTTTCTTAAAAATTTTACCTGCAAACTAATCGCGAAAAATTACTGCCAGTATTTTATTTTGCTTTTGGGACCGGTGGCGATCGCTTAAGGCAAGTTGTAATTTTCAAATCATTAAAACTTTTGACGTTCTTCAGTACGTCATCAACTACTCTCTACGTCCCTATCATTGGTTAATTTTAGATATTTTCGTTAGCTGTGTGTGTATGAGTGCGCGTGTAGGAATGAATACGGCAGATTGTATAAGAGAGTTGGATTGGGAAAATATTTCAAGCGTCAGACAGAATCCTTACAGGATTTTACGTTCTGCGTTCAAATACCATCGAAGTCAACTTTGCTTTTTATCCTTCTGTGGTCAATAGAATCAAGCACCAGTGAAGTACTAAGACGAACGTAATCGTGAGATATTTCCCCACGATTTTTGTTTCATAATGCTTATGAACGCAGCAACGTCGAAAAAATATCTTCCAGAATTTATTCCGACTGTTTTCGGTGAGAGTTTAAATTCTGCCAAAATCCACTGTATGTGTGTGTTCGTGGTTGTTTTGCTCCCGAAATCATCGCTTGAGAACTGGTTTATTGATATCCTCGTAACGCAGGTGTCTAGTCAAAGAAACCTACAAACCGAGTACCAGATATGGAAATTAGTCCTGGGTACATTTGTTCGACTAAATACCTAAAGGTAGTGCCCTACCTTGACCGCAGCAGCAATACTAAATTGACTAAAGTCTAAAAGTCTAAAGATATGCACACACAAACACACACACACAGATACTTTTAAAATGTACCTTAATCCCCTGAGATTGCAGATAATATTTCTGAATCTCTTTGATTCTTTAAATGTGCTGGCCCCCTGATAATTAATCGATATTAATTAATATATTAATATATGACTAATTACCAGATCTTATAATAATAATTATATAGATAGATAGATAGATAGATAGATAGATAGATAGATAGATAGGACACTAATCAGTTCCTTTCAAATACACCAAATTTTAAAAAAAAGCGTAAACAGAGCGAAAAAGTGAGGAATCGTCGCTAATGAAAATAATCATTTTTTGTAGACACTGAATCATAAGAGATACTGTTTACATTGGCGGCATTCGAACTCAGAGGACTGTAACGAATACCATAAGACAGGCTTTGCAATGAAGTAGCAATAATTCGTCTCCCTTATTTATAAACCATTCTAATATATATATATATATATATAGGTAAGTGGTAGGTTTGCCTCGATCCTTCAGGGGTAGTCTGAAGCATCCAAGCAACTAGGGGATGTTTAAATCCGGAGGCACTCCTGGGGATCACCTGTATGGGTACCGTCTTGGGAAGAGGGCGTCTAGAGGCAGGTAATATGTTGCTTAAACCGTAGTTTATGTATTTACTTGGAGAATGGAGCAACAAATACAAGAAAAA
>NC_069001.1:26337376-26351739 GCF_001194135.2 Octopus bimaculoides | reverse complement strand
ATATATATATATATATATATATAACGGACTACGGACTAGACGGGATAAGAAACTTATTCTGATGAGCCGATAAGAAAGAAAATGAATGGCTTCTGTTTATGGGAGCCGCCGTCTTTATTTCCGTACACAACTTAAATAGGGGAAACCATTCAGAGACACTCAAAATTGTCGCTCAATCTATCAGAAGTAACAACCAAATTTTTCTAACAACAAAATCTCTGTTTGAGGCAAGAAAGTACACATTGACAACTGTAGTGGGAGACACCACAATCCGGTCGCATTACATATATTAATATTTTATGAATTGCATTATTATGGTACATAGAAAATATATATTACATGCATAATTGTATATATTACATATGTTATTCTAACATATTATATGCTATATTGTTATATTTGGCATATATTAGCCCTAGTGGGCTAATATAAGTAATATATACAAATATATTTCTATGTTTGTGTGAGTGCGTGTGTAACCTCCCGTGTAGTTTTACAAACACTAAGCGCAATATTCCTGCATGCAAAGCCAGGAAGGATAATAGGCAGTTGTACGGCCTCTAAGATATATCAGCGAAGCCTCCTAATTATTCTACAGCAAACAAAAACGTGTGATTCCAGTATCATCATATCCGAAATGCACTCTACTTTATGCGCGCTGGGACGTCGATTTTGCCTTTCATCCTTTCGAGACCGATAAAATAAATACCATTCAAGTACTGGTGTCGATTCAATCGACTAGTCCCCTCGCCACAAATTTCAGGCCTTGTGCCTATAATAGAAAGGGTTATTATTATTATTATTATTATTATTATTATTATTATTATTATTATTATTATTATTAAGACGGTGCGCTGGTAGAATCGTTAACACGCCGGCCAAAATATTTCGGAGTATTTCGTCCGTCTTTACGTTCTGGCGTTCAAATTCTGCCGATTTGACTTTATCTTTCATCCTTTCGCAGTCGATAAATTATGTACCAGTGAAACACTAAAGACGATGTAATCGAATGGTCCTCTCCCCGCAAATTTCAGGCCTTGTGTCTTCAGTAGAATGGATTATTATTATTATGAAGGCGGCGACCTCTTCAAATCGGTAGCACGCCGGACAAAATGCTTAACGGCATTTCGTCCGTCTTTACGTTCTGAGTCCAAATTCCACCGGAATCGAGTTTGCCTTTCATCCTTTCGGGGTCGATAAATTAAGTAGCAGTTACGCACTGGGTTCGATTGAATCTGCGTATCTCTCCCTCGGATTTGTTAGCCTTGTGCCTTTAGTAGAAGAGATTATTATTATTATTATTATCATTAAGGCAGTGAGCTGGCAGTTTCGTTAACCCGCCGGGAGACATGCTCAGCGGTATTTCGTTCGTCTTGACATTTTGAGTTCAAATTCCGCCGAGGTCCAATCGAACTGTCATTTCCAGGTATATAACATAAGTACCAGTTGACTACTGCGGTCGATGTAATTGTCTTAATCCCCTCCATCGAAATTGCTGGCCTTGTACCAAAATCTGAAACCATTTTTTCTTTCTCACTATGCTCAGGCATTGCTGTGTAGTTAAGAAGCTTGCTTTGCAGCCATTGGATTTCGTGTCCATTCCCACGGCATATTGAGCAAGTGTCTTCTACCACAGCCGTAGTACGATCAATTTGTAAGAGAATTTTGTAAGAGAGAAACTGTGTTGAAGCCCGTCATACCCGTAGATACACACACACATATATCTATATACGAATATGTGTCTGTGTATCTGTATTTATTCCCCAGAATCGCTTGGCATCGCGTGCTGGTTTGTTTACGCCCCCACGTTTTAGCGGTTCAACAAAAAAATAACTATAGAACAAATAACTCTCAGAGTGAAAGCCTAGCTTGTCGAGTTCTGAGACTAACTCCTGTAAGGCGATTCGGAGGCCCAGTGATACTGCGGTCTAACGACCCAAACGCATGAAAAGATTGGGAAAACAATTAAAAAGAAATAGGCTGCTGGTCAGAGTTCCAGCACTTTTGATCATACTTTTGCGGAATCAAGGTCTGGCAAACACAACATACACACTGATACATATTCTCGTGTATCAATATTTGGTACACTCACATATATATTTAATCTGATTCTGTATAAATTTGCTTTGTATATTTACTCTGCTTTTGATTTATAGAGACAAGGCCTGCTTCATGTAGACTTCATGATTTGTGTGAAGCATAAAACACAAACGTTCCACATACACACAAAGAATACACACACACAAACACGTGTGTTTGTGTGTGTGTGTGTATGTGTATATGTGAATGTATATCTGTGTATTTATATATGTGTGTATGTATATATATATGTGTGTATATATATATATATATATGTATATGTGTGTGTATGTTTATATGTGTGTATGTATATATTTGTGTATGTATATAGATATATATATGTGTGTGTACGTGTGTACGTATTTATGTGCGTGTATGTATATATATGTGTACGTGTGTGCGTATTTATGTGTGTATGTGTATATATATATATATATGTGTGTGTGTGTGTGTGTGTATGCATGCATGCATACATACATACACATATAGGGATACACACACAGCCACACATATACGCCATCTAATATTAACAAGTACACTTGCATACATATCGATATTAAATATGGAACCAGATTATACATACAAACATTTGTCCACACACACACACACCTACGCACGCGCACTTCATAAGTGCCCTCTCTTTCCTCCGCCTTTTACTCACACACACACACGTACAAAGTAGAAGCTACTAATAATAATCAAACATCATAATCGAATTATTATTCGTAACGTTTCTAGAACCTAAACTCGTTATTATAAATGGATTATCAACAGGTCGTCTTTATCAAAAGCGTTGAATCCCGAGTCCCAAGAAAATCACAATATGTGGCTTCTCTCTCTCTCTGTATATATGTATATATACATACATACATATACATATATATATATATAAAGCCAGACAGTGTGTGAGAAAATGTTTAGAAAAATATACGTGGGATCTCCAACGCACACACAAGAGTACGTACGGGAGTGCGTATATACGTGTGTGTGTGTGTATATATGTATATATATATATATATATGTGCGTGTGTGTGTGTGTGTGTGTGTGTGTGTGTGTGTGTGTGTGTGTGTGTGTGTGTGTGTGTGTGTGTGTGTGTGTTGGGATACCGTTTATAGATCGGCCTCGATTAACTTTTCTCTGAAAGATGTTGCGCTTACAATCTGTCGCATGTGATTACTGCTATTATTTAATTACAGCTGACATCTTATAACTTTCGCTGCTGCTGCTACTGCTACTACTACTACTACTACTGCTGTCGCTGCTGCATTGCTGTTGATGCTTATACAACTACGAGTAATGCTGTTGCTGAAGCAATACCAAACGTACTACTACTACTACAACTACTATTACAACTACTGCTCTTACAACTGCTGGCGTTGCGCCCAATCCATTCATGTCAATCTCTGTCAAGTTATGTTGTGATTAAACACTGTAAACAAGGAATGGCAGGTACGGTAGAAGTAAATAAGTAATTGGTTCCGAAGTGTGTGCTTTCCTTTCTTAAACTAACGAAATGAGTTCAGATAATCTCTGGCTTCTACTGACTTTTGTATATGTATTACATCATACTCAATCGATTACATTGATTTCTGACATAGGCACAAGGAACGAACGGTGCGACCGACTATATTAATCGCTTAAACGGTGCCTTAATGTGTTTTGTTGGTTTTTAATGATACAAACAATATAGTGGTGAGTTAGTTGACTGCAAGAATCATTAGCTCGCCGAATAAAACACCTAGAGATATATAGTCCGTCTTTATATTCTGAGATCAAATTTCGCCGAGGATCACTTTGCTGTCATCCTTTAGATGCCGATAAAACAAGTACTGTTACACTAGGGTCGATGTAATCGACTGGCCCCTTTCTTTGAAAATTTCAGGCCTTGTGCCGAAAGCAACAAGGATAAACTAAACAATAATAAAGGACCTGGAATTTCGGGGGCGAAAAACTATAGCACACTGCAATTTAGAATCGAAACCGGAACCATGTAATTACTAGGAGAACTTATTTGTGGCACACCCATTTCCTGCGCCTATCTTTGTTGCAGCTATGTTCATATTTCTGGCTGTTTGTCATTCTGTTTCCTTATCCTCTGGATTCGAATTCCTAGACGTTGACTATGTCTTTGTGGGGATTGCCAAAGTAATGGTTTAAAGTTTTGGCACAGGGCCAGAAGTTTTGGAAGGGAGGAGTAGCCGATTGCATCGACCTCAGTACTTGACTAGAACTTATTTTTTCGACCCTGGAAGAATAAAAGGCATCGCCGACCACGGCAGAACTTGAACTCACAACTTAAAGAGCCGTAAGAAATACTGCCAAGCATTTTGTCCGACGGGCTAACGATTCCGCCAATTTGCCATCGTTGACTATTAAGATAATGTATCAATGGCGTACTACATCAACATAACTAACATCTCAAACAGAAATAAAGAAAAAGGAATGGAGACTGTTTGGCCTTGTGGCACACTAAGGAGTCTTTACTGCAGCATTAGTGTGATAGATAACAACCATGTCTGGAAAAGCGAAGAATGCGACTCGGTTTCGATCCCTGGTTCAATTTCTATAAATATATTATATTTCGATGTCAATCTTTGTTGAAAAATGTTTACGGTGTTTACTCATGATATAAGTCACACTATCTTATACTTGGTTTCAAAAAGAAAAGAAATAGGGCAAAAGTCAGAAGAAAAATCTACAACGATTTAACGCTAAATTTGCGGCCCGATTATTATACAAGAGTGACCGATGCATGAGTATATACGGTTAACTTTGTCGGAGAACAATTCTAAATTCGAATAGAAACCGTTTCTTGAAATATGCCTCAGCTTATTTCTAGTCAACGGTGAGCGGTAGAGCCTCAACACAGTTCTACAAATGTAACTACACTGATAGGCGAAAAGAAAAGGAACATCGAATCTTGTGGTTAAATACACTTCATGAAGGAGGAAAGGAACAGAGGTATCTGTGTGTTATGACTGAAATAG
This sequence comes from Octopus bimaculoides, assembly GCF_001194135.2. Lineage (NCBI taxonomy): Eukaryota > Metazoa > Mollusca > Cephalopoda > Octopoda > Octopodidae > Octopus > Octopus bimaculoides. Next base: position 26,346,672 of record NC_069001.1, on the reverse strand, counting down.
CAGCGAAGAGAAGTATTTTCCTTGTGTTGTGCTTGAAATAGCGCTTCGCGAAGAAAGAGAAAAATGCACCGTGTGTGGGATTTATTTCATCGACGCACGATATGATGGAAAGCAAAGTCGACCAGGGCGGAATTTGAACACAAAAAATAACGATAGACGAAATGCTGCTAAGCGTCCTGTACGGTGTGCTAACGATACTGCCAACTCGCTACTTTGGTTTAACCTGTAAATTAACGGTTCGAAAAATGGGATTTAGACTCGTGATTTCAATGCCCCAGTATGACCTCTAACCAGTGACAAACATTAGAAAAAAATATTATGTATATAGATAGGTAAGTAGGTAGATACAGGTGAAGAGATAGATAGCTAAATAAATTGACGTATAAGATGAAATAACATATTGGGATATTCAAGTATTACTCTGAAAAAAAAAATATATATATACACAATTCGGAATCGAAACGATATATGCGAAATTACTTTCCTGCTGTGATAGTTATATTCTTTTTTACTCTAGGCACAAGGCCCGAAATTTTGGGGGACTGGGGCCAGTCAATTAGCTCAATCCCAGTGCGCAACTGGTACTTAATTTATCAATCTCGAAAGGATAAAAGGCAAAGTCGACCTCTGCAGAATTTGAACTCAGAACGTAGCGGCGGACGAAATACCGCTAAGCATTTCTCCCGGCGTGCTAACGTTTCCGCCAGCTCGCCTCCTTATAGTATTCTTTTCTATTCTAGGCACAAGGCCCGAAATTTTGGGGGAGAGGTGGGACAGTCGATTAGATCGATCTCAGTGCGCAATTGGTACTTAATTTAACAACCCCAAAAGGATGAAAGGCAAAGTCAACCTCAGCGGAATTTGAACTCAGAGCATAAAGACAGACGAAATACCGCTAAGAATTTCGCCCGGCGTGCTAACGTTTCTTATTTCTTTATTGCCCACAAGGGGCTAAACATAGAGGGGACAAACAAGGACAGACAAAGGGATTAAGTCGATTACATCGACCACAGTGCGTAACTGGTACTTAATTTATCGACCTCAAAAAGATGAAAGACAAAGTCGACCCCGGCGGAATTTGAACTCAGAACGTACCAGCTCGCCGCCTTTGATTGAGTTATTATATTAACGTACTTCGGCGTTGCATGACGCAGTGATATTGGTAGAATCACCAGCAGAAATATTTTGAGGGAAGTCCTGTCTGTTGAGAATAGAAAGTGACAGAAATAGAAAGAAGGAAAGACAGAACAAAGAAAGGACGACGGAGAGGGAGAAAGACAGATAGAGCGGAAAATTGTGTGTGTGTGTGTGTGTGTGTGTGCGAGATAGAGAGAGAAAGAGAGTGAGAGGCTTCAGGCGGTGTGATTAGATACGTATGTATGTATATATATACGTGCTTATGTATATGTGTTTGTGTGTATGTGCGATTGTATGAGCGTACGAACATACGTATGTAGATGTGAGTTGATACGAATGTGAGCAAGTAGTAGTAATAGTAGTAGTAGTAGTCGTAGCAGCAGCATCCGCAGTAGCAACATTGATGACTGCAGCAGCAGCAACAGGAGTAGTAATAGTAGCAAGTGTAGTAATAGCAGATGTTGTCGGTAATATTGTTGTAGTTCTAACCGTCATTTTGTAATTGTTGTTGTTGTTCGTAGTTGTACCGATGGTGGTGATGGAGATTTTGTTTGTATCCTTATCTGTGGTTGTGGTGGTGGTGGTGTTGGTGGCATCCTTGTTAGCGGTGGTGGTGGTGGTGGTTGGCCCTGTGTTGGTGTTTTGGTTTCGCTGTTTGGCGGTTATGTGTTGTTGATGTCAATGTGGTGCTTTTTTAGCCCTCGGTCAAACCTTCATCGAGATGATGCATGATCAAAGGCTTTCCAGCTTAGACCATCCCGTCATTTTAATCTTTCATCGTTTATGTTTTTACTTCCTTCAAGTCATTAGACTGCGACCATGCTGGGGCACCGGATTGAAGAATCTTAGTCGAATGAATCGGCACCTCTACGTTTGTTTTTTTTTGTTTTTTGCTTTTTCCTTTCAAGCCTGGTACTTATTCTATCGAACCTTTTGCTGAACTGCAAAGCTACGGGGACATAAACACACGAACACCGGTTGTCAAGCAGTGGAGGGAGAAACACAGACTCAAACACGTGCACACACACACACACGTGCAGACATATATATAGAGAATGAGAGAAAGAAAGAAAGAAAAAGAAAGAAAGAAAGAAAGAAAGAAAGAAAGAAAGGAAGGGAATGAAAGTAAATACAACTATAAATCTATCCAAACAAGGGCCCGCGAGCTTCTGAGGACAGATAAAGAAAGCATTAGGCACCGTGTATTGAGTCCTTATCTTATAGTGCGTTCAAAAATTCATTGAAGTAAAAGTGGGTTTTAATTGAGCCTTGCTTGTTTAAGATGGTAAATGTGTGACTTGACACCTATTTCTAGCAGGTCGAACAACTATGCAGATACTTCGCAGAAACGTTTAGTCGTAGTAGCAGTACTACTATTAATTGTGCCAACAGCAGCCCCGATATTGTCGCCCCTACTACTACTACTAATTCTACTACTACTACTACTACGACTACTAATATTAATGATAATGGTAATAATCCTTTCTCCTATAGCCACAAGGCCTGAAATTTTTTGGGGAAGGGGCAAGTGGATTGCATCAACCCCAGCTCTCAGCTGGTACTTAATTTATCGACCCTGAATGGATGAAAGGCAAAGTCGACCTCGGTGGAATTTGAACTCAGAACGTAGCGGCAGACGAAATACCGCTAAACATTTCGCCCGGCGTGTTAACGATTCTACCAGCTTGCCGCCTTAATAATAATAATAATAATAATAATAATAATAATAATAATAATAATAATAATAATAATAATTTCCAATTTTTGGTTCAAGGTCAGCAAATTCAGGAGAGTGGGTAAGTCGATTACATCGACCCCAGTGTTTAACTGGTATTTATATTATCGAACTCGAAAGGGTGAAAAGCAAAGCCGACCTCGTTGATATTTTAACTTAGATCGTAAAGACGGACGAAATGCCGCTAAGCATTTGGTCCGGGGTGCTTACAATTTCTGCCAAATAATATAAGCAATTTCAGAACCGCTACTATTACTAATACTTCTACTGCTGCATTTCTTTTTATTAAAAAATTTTATTTTTGCTCTTGGTGCTACGAAGAATATAACCATTCAGTGGGTGCTACTAGCTACTACATGTACCACTATTTGCTTCATTAATGCCACAACTACTAAGATCACCAACACGGCTCCCCCTGACCGCCACCGGTGCCGCCATTAGTACCTTCCACGCGACAATTATCACTGAGGGTAGAAAGAAAAAAATCAACATTTGAACACCACCAACAACATTTTAACAACATCCTCCTTCTCCTCCTCCTCCTCCTCATCAGCCTCATTACCATCTCCATCGATATCATCACCATCATCATCATCATCTTCGCTATCACCGCCACCAACATCACCATCATCACCACACACATCATCGTCGTCGAGGTTGTCGTAATCACTACAGCTTTAAGTAACCAATAACATTTACAAGACAAGCCGGGCCTCCGGCATCGATATGTATCGATCAGGAAAGAACTGACTGTTTTATTCACAGGATGGACATCTGAACGGTTAAAGGACGACAACCTTGACTAACTTGGCAGCGACTGATTCACCTCACTACTACTACTACTACTACTACTACTACTACTATTACTGCTACTACTGTTGCTCTTCTCCTCTTCCTCGTACTAGAACTACTACCGCTGCTACTGCTGCTACTACTACTGCTAATAACATTACTACAACAACTACTAATGCTGTTGTTGCTGTTGCTGCCATTAAGGCTACTACTACTACTGCTTCTGCTACTACTACTACTACTACTACTACTACTACTACTACTGACAATGATGATGATGATGGTGATGCTATTGATGCTGCTGCTTTTGCGTTTGGTATTCAAATACCATCGAGGTTCGCTTGACAGTTCGACTTACGTTGGGCAGACTTTCTAAGTGGTCTCTTGACCTGCTGGAAATATTTGCCAGTTTGTCTCAAATTCACAACCTACCCTCTTCCCTCTTCAAACAGAAAGGGAAACCTGAGATAATGCTATCCGAGAAAATCTGAAAGCTCGTGAAGAGTTGTCATCAACAACAAAGGACCATCCTCATAACCACCACCACCACCACCACCACCACCACCACCACCACTACTACTACTACTACTACTACTACTACTACTACTAATAATAATAATAATAATAATAATAATAATGATAATAATAAGCAGGTGTTAATGAGCGTTCGGTTCAGCGTCGAAATATTTTATAGCAGTTTTAAGTAACGAAAGTTTCTAAGGGAACTAACTCGAATTGCTCAATGAGACGCATTCGGACTAATAGTTTAAATGGTGACATACAGACTGACGTATCCATATATAATTGTGTGTGTGAGAGCGTGTATGCATTCATACATACATGTGTGTGTGTGTGTATGTGTGTATGTGTGTGTGTGTGTGTGTATGTGTGTGTATGTGTGTGTGTGTGTGTGTGTGTTTAAAATGTGTTAGGTACACAGATGTAGATATCTATGTGCATATGTGTGTATATACACTCACACACACGCAGTCCAATTATCTGCGTTTATATACCTTAGGGAAAGCAAAAATCGAGAGGCAGCTTTTAGCGACTCTCAAGATAAAGGGGAGATAATTGCAAGCTATTAACAATTAATCTCTCAAATTTAATTTACATACTTCGGAGATCTGATCTCTCAAACCAAGGAACAATTACAGTTGTATATTGTAAAGTGGCGTGTCATCAATATTATATCGTGGACTCACCTGTTATAGAAAACAAATGAGGATTCTGTAATTTCGTGCTGAACAAGCCGCATAGATGATATATTTACAGCATTGCTCCTCAGCCGTTATGCCGCGGCACGGTGGTGCTATGTATGCTACAGTGTAACCTTGATATAATTTTTTCCCCTATACTTATTCGCCTTCGACTGAGAACGTGGAGTGAAAACTTAAAAAGCCATAAATATTTAATTTCGTAAAGGCGACGACTAGGACGGACAAATTGCTTAGGAATCATTTCGACCGTCTTCATGTTCCGAGTTTAAATTTCGCTGAAGTTGGCTTGGCCTTTCCTCTTTTTGGATTTAGCATTAGGGTCGACCTAATTGACGTAACCAAAATTACTGGCCCAGAGCCAAATTTTGAAATTAATATTTAGTTTCGTCATTGTGGAGGCGCAGGCATTTGTCTGGAATTAAGGAGTTCTCTTCTACTCTAGGCACAAGGCCCGAAATTTTGGGAGAGGGGTCCAGTCGATTAGATCTACTCCAGTACGCAACTAGTACTTAATTTATCGATCCTGAAAGGATGAAAGGCAAAGTCGACCTCGGCGGAATTTGAATTCAGAACGTAAAGACAGAGGTTATATTGCGAAGCATTTTGCCCGGCGTACTATCGTTTCTTACTGCTTTACTACCCACAAGGGGCTACACACAGAGGGGACAATCAAGGACAGACAAACGGATTAAGTCGACTATGTTGACCCCAGTGCGTAACTGGCACAAATTTAATCGACCCGGAAAGGACGAAAGGCAAAGTTGACCTCGGCAGAATTTGAACACAGAACGTAACGGCAGATGAAACACCGCTAAACATTTTGCCCGGCGTGCTAACATTTCTGCCAGCTCGCTGCCTTTTACAATCTGTAATATTACCATACTGTAAGGCAGCGATCAGGCAGAATAGATAGCATGCCGGAGAAAATGCTTAGCGGCGTTTCGCCCGTTAACACTTTCTGAGTTCAAATTCCGCTGAGCTCGAGTTTGACTTTCATCCTTTCGGGAGCCATAATATAAATACCATTTGTGTACTTGGGTTGATGTAATCGACTTCCCACTCCCCTGAACATGCTGGCGTTGTACCAGATGTTGAAACTAATATATATTGTTCTGAAGGCGGCGATCTACTAAAATCGTTAGAACGCCGGACAAAATGGTTAGGAGCATTTCGTCTGTCTTCAAGTTCTAAGTTCAAATTCCCCTGAGCTCGAGTTTTCCTTTCATCCTTTCGGGGTTGATAATATAAGTACCAGTCGAGGATTGACGAAAATGTAATGGTCTTGCTGGCCCCAAAATTGCTGGTCTTGTGCCAAAATTTGAAGCCAGTATTACCCTGCTTGTCACGGTACGTCCTTATGTACCATACACTCAAAAACCTCAAAGCATGGAACGATATCGCAGACACGATCGTCATATTTATCATAATGAAAGAATGATATGAAGATCTGTACATAACAGCATTTCCTGGTAGCATATAAAGGGTGGGTGTTCACAAATTATCCTTATTACATCAACAAATTTTTGTATTGTGTTGTTTGGATATCTTGCGTGCAACCAACGCAGCCCACGTAGAAGTGTTCTGATGTTTCTAATAAAACTGCATTTGTTCTCCAGTAAACTCTGCTGAGTTATGCCTAAATTTTTATTTTTATTCTGAATGTTTTATATTGTATAGGTAATTTATGGACACTTTGTATAAAGTTCATATCCATAATGGACTGGAGTCTGCATATAAAGTTCACAATGAACAGCAATTTGCTTCTTACTTGGAGAAAGAAAAAGAAAATATCAAGTAACAAACAACTCGTGTCAAATTCATCTGCGAGGACACACACTTATCTCTTTAAGACTAAGTAAATGTGATTTCAATTTTCTATTTTTACCATATCTAATGTTGTAAGAAGTTTACTTTCTGACTACATGGTTTGAAGACTTCTACTATTGCCTCGGGCCGAACAAAGGCTTGTGATTGCTAGAAGAAGGTCGTGTATATATATATATATATATATATATATATATATGATTGGTTGGCACTCCGTCGGTTGCGACGACGAGGGTTCCAGTTGATCCGATCAACGGAACAGCCTGCTCGTGAAATTAACGTGCAAGTAGCTGAGCACTGCACAGACACGTGTACCCTTAACGTAGTTCTCGGGGGGAGATTCTGCGTGACACAGAGCGTGACAAGGCTGGCCCTTCGAAATACAGGTACAACAGAAACAGGAAGAAAGAGTGAGAGAAAGTTGTGGTGAAAGAGTACAGCAGGGTCAGCCCCTCCCCCTACCGGAGCCTCGTGGAGCTTTAGGTGTTTTCGCTCAATAAACACTCACAACGCCCGGTCTGGGAATCGAAACCGCGATCCTACGACCACGAGTCCGCTGCCCTAACCACTGGGCCATTGCGCCTGCACACACACACACACACACACACACATATACATACACACATATACACAGACATACATACATACACACACACACACATATTTATTCAGGGCAAGTGAATAGGTACCCAGCCTTAGCCACATGCTGAAAGAAGACGCCAAATGACTCAAAACTTCTTTCCATATTACAATACGCAATAAACGCACTGAACTCGGGTAAATGAGTGAAAACAATTCATGAAAAGGTTCAATTACATATGAATTGATTTATGGATTACGCGGAAATTCCCGTTTCCCGTCGTCAGTGTAATATGACTTAATGCACATAAATACGAACAGTTTTATGATACATACCACAGACAAACAACGGTTTCAAAGCACGAATACAACTGTTCGTTATATACAAATTAAAATTCAAAAATCTAGTTCGTTATATATGTATATATATATATACATATATATACACTATAGTTCTTGCGCACTATTTTCCTCTTTCTTTCGAGAAAAAGACAGCTTTCTAAAATATTGAGGCCCTGCATTTCTCTATTTTGCTTTTCAAGCGTTAAACTTTTACCATATTTCGTATATTTGTTAGTTTGTGTTTTCCTTTTTGCTATATGTCATTATTTATTAATTTATGTATTCGTATGTATGCATGCATTTAGTTAAGTAAGCACTAGTGTATATCTATATATATTATTGGTAACTGAGTATTACATTGAACAAACGAAAACAAAATCAATCAATCAATATATGTCTATATAAACATACACACCCCCAAACGCGAATCGATAAATTTTGGTTCCCTGATACATTAATTGCAAAAATATCTTTGTGGCCAAAACCTTAACTCAAAACATATCAATACATTTAGCTTTTAAAGGTACCACGTTGGGGGTGGGGGTGGTGAGTGTGGCTGTTAAAATCGAAAAAGTTACCCGTAAAATTGACGTAAATTTCACTAATATGATGTTTTGATTTCAACTCTTGATGCAACATCACATTAAATAAATCGAGAGCTGCAATCAAAAGGTCACAGTGTTTCTTCTCTTCTTTCTTATTCATATATTGATTCTCCTTTTGCTTTTGTTTTTCTGAGCCTAACCAGCTACATAGGTTCTTCTGCTTCGCTCAACCGAGCAACCTGTCTCTTCCCACCAACCAATCTGTTGTACTTTACGTAGTTTCTCCCGCCAAAGACTTCAGTCAGGTTAACAGTTCATACGTAACCCTATACCTGATTTTAAGCCTTAAAACTAACTTCAAATTAACTCTGAACTTAACCCTAAATCTTGAAACCCCTAACCCTAAAACGTAACGCTTACTCGGAACTCTAACAATGTCCTGTAACTATAAACCAGATGAGATTATCTCATTGAATAGATTACGCATAATGAGGTAAACTGCATGTTAAGGTGGCACCAAATCTATCAGAATTTAAAATCCACAGTTGTACCTGCCAGGAAGAATTTGAAATAATACGAGCACTTTCCGAACACGTCTGAGTATTTTATAAGATTTTTGTTAAAAATACGGTTTCCTTAAAAGTTTTTATAAATATTTACTAAAATTACTGTGTATGGCATCGACACATGAAAACATATTTAACATAATAAAAGTATAAATATAATTATATGAGTATGTGTCTGCAGGTGTGTTCGCGTGTATAGAAATGTTATATATTATATATTTGTATGTGTTTATGTCTAAATTAGAAAGAGATATCTAAGCGCATTTTCACATTGACGTAAACTCTTGTACACATACGGAGACACAGATGCATGTATTCATGTATCATGTTCTCTGTCTGTCTGTCTATCTGTCTGTCTGTCTCATTCTCACTCTCTCTCTCTCTATATATATATATATACATATAAAGTGAGTATATATATATGTATATATATGTGAGTGTATATATGTATATATATATGTTTATATACCTATATATGTATATATGTGTATATGTATATATACATATGCAAATACATATGTACATATACATATGTATATATATATATATATATATA
>NC_069001.1:26334488-26337276 GCF_001194135.2 Octopus bimaculoides | reverse complement strand
GTGTGTGTGTGTGTGTGTGTGTGTGCGTGTGCGTGTGCGTGTGCGTGTATTCATACAAGGATATATATATGTCGTTCAATGCTCGAAATGAGGATTGGATAGACAGTCGACAACTGATATTACCTGTCCTATTTGGCATTTTTTTCGTTCGTGGTTTGCGTATTCATCTCATTTGTTTTCTTTTAAAATTCAAAGAGAAAATAATTTGAGAAGAAAGCAGCGAAGGAACAAATGCAAGACATCTCACAAATAAAGACAAATAATAAACTTGTTAAAAACAACGATATTATGAGATCGTGCTGCCTCTCGAGTCACAAAAGAAATATCTGAACAAAGGGGCACTGAAAGTTACCAAATACCACATTGTAGATAAGTGTTATGGGTGACAGAAGCAACAGGTCTTGTTTTAGGTGCCTTTACAGTATATAAAGACTCGTAAAATAGGCATGTGACATGCCTCTGATAATCCTTTGCAAGGAATATAACATCTCCTCAAAGATCAAATTCAGATTGTTATAAGGAAATATGTTTTTCCTCAACTGCGGTCAAGCAGAAAATAAGAGTGATAAAAATTTTGATAGTGTCTTTGACTGACTTTTCCATTGTTAGTTTTGAGGTACTCTATGAGCAGGTTGTGCTCTGCTGTGCTCCACTGAGTTTGTCTATGATGTCAGTGCTGCAGTGGAGAAAAACCGACTGTGAAGTTCAACTCACTTGGGATGTTTCTGTTCGAGGAACTAAAAACTGGGAAATGCAGAAAGAGAAACAAGGGCAAAATATCACGTTGCCTGATATCTCAACAGTACTGTTTGCAGCTTAGGAAAGTATGGAAAACGTTGCTCTTTATGCATGTGTCGATATATGTTAAAATACGATTCCCATAGGTGGTTTCAATGCCCACAACCATTAGTTCTATTTTTTAAATATCTAGGAGGTAGGGGGCGGGTAAGAGTGGCAAACTCTCGAGAATTAAAGCTATAAGTAAACAGAGAAAAGAAAGTTCTCAAAAATAAATATAAACATACTCTAAGTGAAAGAAAGCAGAATTGACTAGGGCGTAGCCTCTTCCACATGACACCTCTTATATGGTTGTTGGCACTAATGATTCTTCGTGCGACTAATGGATGACATTAAGCAAAGTGAATACGACAATGTGTTTATTAAATTGGCAGATAGTTTACCCGGGGAATTTCAAGAAAGATTCTAATCACGGAACATTGCAAAATGGCAATATGATTAAACGAAGACAAAATAAGAGATGAGTATCCAAAAGATACGGTAAGCCCTATATGACATTGAACCACTCCAGTCTCGATAAAACCTTTGGGCGATTCAGAGGAGACACTTAGTTTTAATATGAGCAGTGGCAAGGGTGCAGAGAAAAAGAAAACAAATGAAATGTGTAAACAGAAACCCATTTCCCCGTCCAACGATGTGAAATTCATAGTTCTTCACGAAAGAAACAGAGAAGTGTCATAATTAGAGAACGAACTAAAGGGTGACAAGAAGAAGGGAGCACTGTCTTGTTTGAAAAGAAAAATAGGCTTCGATTTCTTTTGCAATTCTTCAATATCAGACTGTTCAAACAAACCACACAAGTATTTGATTATCTAATAGTATGCAGCATCCTCGCGTGTGTGGAGATATCTTGCCTGGTACGATACTAAGATACCCAACGATACTATCATGTATAGTATTTTTTGCGGTTAATATCAAACCAGTGGTAGCCCATATCAAAGGCTGAATTGTCATTGTGGTGGCAGTGTGTTTAATTATACATCTTTTCACTGAATTTATAAATTAAATATGATTTTAATTGTATTATATTCAATATGTAATAACATATTTGCATTGAGATTCATTTAAACCAGGTTTTTAAGTTCACTGATATCCGCTTTTTGTTATACAGCATTTATATCTCTACGCTTATAATGAGCATGTATAACACTTTTGGTCCTTGGATAGGGAGATCCGGTAAGAATCTAACAATAACAATAATATAGGCACGGGACCTGAAATTTTGTGGGAGAGTGATAGTTGGTTATATCGACCCCAGCACTTGATTAATATTGTATATTATCTGCCCCAAAAGGAGGACTGACGATATTAGCCTCGGTGGCGATTTGAACGCGTGGCATACAGATGCTGAAGAACCGCTGCTAAGCACTTTCCTCGGTGCGCTAAGGATTTTGCCTGCTCACCATAGATTTATGGTTTTCAAATTGTACCATGAGACATGCAGTTTTCTGTACGAGAGTCGTGGGGGTGCTATAATTTTCTTATTCTAGGTATTTGATCGTTTCTTTATTTTAACGACTTCGGAAAGTTGGAATTCAGTATTAACTCTTATCATAAAATATATGAAGAAATACCCCTGCTATTCTGCCAATATAATTTCTTTGATTCGACTTTAACTTGTGTACTTAGTACGTTTCCTTATGTGTGTGTCTGTGTGTCTCTCTCTCTCTCTCTCTCTCTCTCTCTCTGTGTGCATGCTGATATTTCTTCTGACACATTCATCACATACATGTGTGCAAAAATGCTTAGGTAATTATTTTTGTGAATGGTTTATCTCGAAACACACACATACAAATACAAAAGTCTTGGGTTAAAAGAAAACTTCAGACAGGGTCAAAGGCTGCCAAAAGGACACGAAACTATAATGCCTTGCCGTCGACAATATACATTTTTTTTTTATATGTGTTTTTACGGTCTGAGTTCAAGTACCAATTGCGTACTGGGTAGGGTAGAAAATAATATACATATGTGTTCTTTATGTTCTGAGTTC
>NC_069001.1:26333688-26334187 GCF_001194135.2 Octopus bimaculoides | reverse complement strand
ATATACATAGGTGCATGCGTGGCTGTGTGGTAAGAATTTTGCTTCTTAGCCACATGGTTCTGGGTTCAGTGGAGCTTATGCAATTGTCTCCTATACTCTCAGGCCTTGTAAGTAGATTTGGTACACGGAAACTGAAAGAAGCCCGTCGCATATATATTTGTGTGCGTTTGTCCCCACCGTCGTTTGAGTTGGTGTTAATGTCTGTAACATTGCGGTTCGATAAACAAATTAGATAAAATAAGTTACAGGCTTAAAATAAAAAGTACCGTAGTTGATTCAGTCGCCTAAAAATACTTGAAGGCAGAGCAGCAGCTTGGCCGCGCTCTAATGACTGAAACCACTTAAGAAGAGGAAGATATGTGTATGTATATGTAAGTATATATGTATATATAGATGTATGTATGTATATATATTCATATATGTATATATACATGGATGTTTATATGAGTGTATATTTTATACAGTGAGAGAGAGAGAGAGAGAGACGGAGAGAGAGACA
>NC_069001.1:26333131-26333678 GCF_001194135.2 Octopus bimaculoides | reverse complement strand
TGTATATTTTATACAGTGAGAGAGAGAGAGAGAGAGACGGAGAGAGAGACACGGAGAGAGAGAGCGGAGGAGAGAAAGGGAGAGAGAGACGGAGAGAGAGACACGGAGAGAGAGAGAGAGCGGAGGAGAGAAAGGGAGAGAGAGACTGATAGATAGATAGATAGAACAAACAGATAAATAAATACAAACTATAATACAATTCTGAATGTAGAAAAAGGGTGAGCTAGCCGAAGCGTTAAGATGGCGGACAAAATGCTTAGCAGCATTTTCGTCCGTTTTTACATTCTGAGTTCAAATTCCGCAAAGGTCAACATTGCCTTACATCTCCATTCAGGGTCGATAAGATAAGTAATACACAAATGATTGGGTCGATGTATTTATTCCTCCCTTCAAAACCTCTGCCCCTGTGCCAGAATATGAAACCAATCTTATTGAATACGTTTGCATTAATATGCTTATTGCGCGCGTGTGAATTCGCGTGTGTACGTGTGTATGTGCACGCGCGGTGTGTGTGTGTGTGTGTGTGTGTGTGTGTGTGTGTCACTGT
>NC_069001.1:26332123-26333121 GCF_001194135.2 Octopus bimaculoides | reverse complement strand
GTGTGTGTGTGTGTGTGTGTGTGTGTGTCACTGTACAGAGCGTGATTCATATGTGACTTTAATTTTATTTGCTGTGGACAATATGAAACTTCATCCAGAGGTCGACCGATCTGAACTGAAATTTACCTAGCAGCGACAAACATTTAGAATGTATAAGATTTCGTTATTGACCTCCTAAATCTGAGACAGTGACCTTTGCATGGCACTTTCTGCAAGGCGATAGCAATTTCCTTGCAGCAACGTATTCTATAAAGACACGTTAAGCGAAAAACTGTAACGTAATACGAAACTAAGGCACACGGTCTCCCTGCCTCCGTAATTTCTTCTGCACTGCCTGTGTGAATCTAGGTGTGTGTTTGTGTGTTACACCGGCGTGTGTTTGTGTGTGCGTGTGTGTGTGTGTGTTCGCGCCAATATTTTTGCCTGTGTCTGTGTGTGTGAGCTATTAATTCGGCTCTAAGCGACAGATCATCTGACTAACGGGCTTGAGTTATGTTGGATGTGAAGAGAACGTTAAACGATAATTGATCAGTTTTCTGTGTGCGAGTGTGTGTATGTGCAAGCGTGTGTGAGTGTGTGTGTGTGTGTAAATGTGTATGTGTATTAGTGCGTTTAAGAGAGTGGTTGGGTGTCTGTGAGTGCGAGGCAGAAAGCGTATTACGCGCGCACACACATGCTTACACACACACACAACATTCATAGTACGCGCACATACAAAACCTATCACACACAACCACACACAAAACAGGTACACATATTTACACAGATACTCACACATAACCACACATCCACGTATGTACACAGCGGACAAATAGAGGAAAAGAGTATTCTTTTCTACTCTAGGCACAAGGCCCGAAATTGTGGGGGAGGGGGCCAGTCGATTAGATCGACCCCAGTACGCAACGTGTACTTAATTTAACGACCCCAAAAGGATGAAAGGCAAAGTCGGCGTCGGCGGAATTTGAACTCAGAACGTAACGGCAGGCGAAATACCGCTA
>NC_069001.1:26322726-26332113 GCF_001194135.2 Octopus bimaculoides | reverse complement strand
CGACCCCAAAAGGATGAAAGGCAAAGTCGGCGTCGGCGGAATTTGAACTCAGAACGTAACGGCAGGCGAAATACCGCTAAGCATTTTGGCCGTCATGCTAACGTTTCTTATTTCTTTATAGCCCACAAGGGGCTAAACATAGAGGGGACAAACAAGGAGAGATAAAGGGATTCAGTCGATTACATTGCCGCCAATGCGTAGCTGGTACTTAATTTATCGACTCCGAAAGGACGAAACGCAAAGTCGACCTCGGCGGGATTTGAACTCAAAACATAAAGACGGACGAAATACTGCTAAGCATCATTTCGCCCGGCGTGCTAACGTTTCTGCCAGCTCGCCGCCTTAAAGGAAACGCGTAATCAACTCAAACATGTTTTGCATGCCCTGTGTGGGTGAACGGGTGCGTGTGTGCGTGTGTGTGTGTGTGTGTGATGTGAGACAGAGAGAAAGAGTAGATGAGTGTGTGTGTATGTGTGTGTGTGTGTGTGTGTGCGGGGTTATGTTTATGGCGTGGGTGAGTGTGAGACAGAGAGACAGTGATTAAAACAGAACATGTGCGCGCGCATGTGTGTGTGTGTGTGTGTGTGGTAGACAGTGATCTTCTGAAATACGTGCACCCTTGCTTCAGGACCGCCTAATTCTTTTAGAGTCTTTGTCGGGGTCCGTTAGAATTCCTTAATATTTTCTCTTCTCATACACCCTAATGTTATCAAAGATACTTGTCGGGTACAAGCAGAACCAAAGCATACGCAGAACATCACGTCTGATGCTTTATATTCCGTTGACCCCAGCGCTAGTTTTTTGTTTCGAACGAAAGTCAAAATTAAACTGTACGGGTTTTGAACTCACAGTACACATTACTGAAACATTAAAGGTTCTTCTATTCAACGATCTACCGATAACCGAATGCAAGCCTCTCTCTCTCTCTCTCTCTCTCCCTCTCCCTCCCTCTCTTTCCATCTTATATGCATAAGCACGCACATATATACGTGAATACTGTGGCAGGAGAATGAGTGCTCAACACAAACACACACACACACACATACATATCCATGCGTACATAGACACATATCCATGCATACGCAGACACATATATACATGAATATATATTTACACACACACACACACACACATATATATTTATATATATATATATACACACACACACACTCACGAACGCACGAGCCTACACGCTCGCAGATATAGAAATACGCGAGCACACACACACAAACACACACGCATGCAAACACATATACCCGTATACCTATATCGACAGATAGGCAACAAAATAGTTGTGTGTATATGTGTGTATATGTATACACACACACACACGCACACACACACACACACATATACATATATGTATATATATATATATATATATATAGTAACGTATGCAAATTTATGTGTATGTATAACTCTGTATATGTATATATATGTATATAGAATGTATATTATATATATATATATATATATATATATATATATATATATATATATTTATTTATTTATTTATGCATAAATTTATAAATATATACCTTTATGCGCACACATGTACTTATTTGTATATGTGTGTATATGTAAATTTATTTGTGTTATGGAACTGTTTTAGGAAAGGAGGTGCCACAAGTCATATAAAGTACTCAATACATGAGATAGAGGATTCATTCATTTCATTAATAATGAATTTAAGCAAATAAGGATCAGTGGAAATATTCGTCCCATTAAGAAGGCAAAAATACCAGTCCTGTAAATGTGACTTATCAATTGCACGCACACGCGCACACAGTCATGAATACACACACATGCATACTCATGTGTGTACGCTTGTTTGAGAGTATATATGTGTGTATATGTTTAGGGGTATGTATATGTGTGTCTATATATATATATTTATCTGTTTATATGTGTTTATGAGTGAGCGTGTGTGTATGTATGTGCCCAGCTCTTCGAAACGCCGGTGTTAAAACGGGGGTAGCTGATGAAGAAGAATGTTCTCTATGTGGCTTGTGTGTTTTCTCGTCTACGTTTTGTTTGCAATGTCCTGTACCCAGATATGCACCTATGCATACAGGTGGATGTCGGTATGCACATACCTGTACGTATATATGCATATACTCATTTACTATTTGTTTATATATATATATATATATATATATATATATATATATATATATATATATATATATATATATATATATATATAGACACGTATATATACAGGGATGCCGTAGTTGTGTTCGTAGATCTGTTTTGGGAAACGTCGGGCCTATGTCTAAATAATATTTCTCTCTAATTTCTGGTACATGACCAGCAGTGTTGAATGGATGAGGAAGTTGATTTCATCGACCCTAGTGCTGAAATCGAACTTTTGAGTGGATTGGTAGGCGGAAACTGAAAGAAGCCCGTCGTGTATATATATAGATAGATGTATGTATGTGTTTGTGTGTTTGTCCCCAACATCGCTTGACAACTGATGCTGGCGTGTTTACATCCCCGTAAAAGCGTTAAACCGAACGAAATGAATCTAAAGTTTTTTGTCCGGTTGGTAGATTAGCTACAATTCAACTCAGCTAATTTACCTCAAAATGCAACATTTCCCATTTGAAAATGTGGACAGTACATAAGGTGATATATTCCTAGGTATCTCTAGAATATACGGGATTATTTCAACTGAAACATCTCAAATGATAGGGCTGTTGGATGACTGTTCACCTACGCCTAAAGAACATCATTATGAGCAAGAGGTAAGCGCACACACGCAGAGAGAAAGAAACGGAGAAATATACATGTATGTGGTAAAAGCTTTTCTGGGTTGCAGGAAAGAAGAAAGCAAAGAAATGGGAAGAATTTTACGTAGAAATGGTATCGGCATCTCATTGCAAAACTCATTACGTACTGAAGAATATTCTTTTCTCTCTTCATATATAAAATGCCACCACTTCATATTAAATATATATATATAGTAAATTTAAACAAGAACAAACAAGAAAATAACAAGAAAATAACATGAAAAAAAAGGCGAAAAAACAACGCCAGGACGTGGAAAATGTACAGCGTTATATGGGTGCGTGTGTGTGATTGTATGCCAATGTATGCTTGTGTATATGCATGCATGCGTGTATACATCAATAGATATAAATGGATATATGAGTGTGTGTATCAGAATATAGTACGAACACAGACACACACACACACAGACACGAACATACACAAATAGTTATTTAAAAACATATAAAGACACACACACACACAAACAAATATACTGTGTTGGCAGCAGCGTATAATTCGGGGTGGAATGCTTATAGTTGAAAGAGATGCTGTACTCCTCTCCATTTGTTGACCCCAGTGGAATAGAGAGCGAAAACAACTACAGTCGAATTTGATCTCAGACATTCATTTATTAACAATGCAGAAAAAAATATTAAACACGGCAGCTGTCTACAACTTCTTTACAAAAGCAAACGGACACACATATCTATGCAGGCATGTTGTAGTTGGTCTACTACTACTACTACACTGGTGGATGGGTAGTCTTAAATTGAAGACATTCTACCCATGACTATCTCATCGTTTGTCAGGAATAGTATTTCCAGACCTCTATGTTTAATTGTGTCTTTCCTCCTAGAGGCATATTAGCGTTTGATATAAATTTAAGTGCTATGGCTTGACGACCAAAGCAATGGTATTCTAGTAGCACAGACATAGACAAAAAGTTGAGTGACTCAAACACACACACACACACACACACACACACACAGACAGACACGAACACAGTAATACATGTACCAGGGTAGATCGACATATAGGAGGATAGAACGTAACATGTATAGATAGCTATGAAGAGGCTCGGATAATAAGAAAAATAGATAGATAAACGAATACATAAATAATTTAAGCAAAATGCTGAATGCACAGATTAAATATATGGATTATAGATTAAATATATAGATTAAACAATTTTTTAAAGAAAATTCGTATATATATATATATTGTATATTGCAGACATGAGAACAAAATATGTTATCAAATATGGTAGTACCACCATCATCGACAAGAACAGCAGCAGTGATAAAACACACGCAAAAATATATATGCATTTAGCGTATAAAATAAAGAAACACAAATAGCTTCAAATGCAAAACTTAATACGAAATGGGAAGAAAAACGTATTAAAAAAAATGGGACGAAGACAAGGCGAAATTGTGTGAATGTGCAACGAGAAAGCTGTTTGAATAGAAGACGTTTGAATGATCAATACTGCAAGTAAAGGAAGGAGATTTCAAATTAAAGGGAGATAACCGTTAAGGGACAAAATTTTTGCAGAAAGCTATTTCGGAGTGCGAAAAATCTTCACGGCGGTTTGAAAGAAACGATATTTATTAAATGCAATTGAAATATAAAAAAAGATAAATTTTAAATATATGCATATACAAAATAAAATTGACGTTTATAATCCCAAAAGAATGAGAGTAACAATATAAAGAATGAGATTGCTCAAATAAAATGAGACACACACACGCATATGGTGAGAGAAAGAGAGAGAGAGAAAGTGCGGGAAATTACTTGAAACCGTATGTTTCTAAATATATTAGTTCTTTCTTACTTAAACACACACGTACACGCAAACGCACGAACACACATACACATAGAATCTTAGATACAAAAGCTCATACACACACAATCATATATACAGGCGTGCGCATATTTTATATATATATATATATATATATATATATATATATATATATATATATATATATATATATATATATATATAATGTACAAAGAGTGAGAGAGAGATACGCATACAAATATACTAGTATAAATACAAAAGTGTATTTAGATACATATGGACATGTATTTAAGTATATATCTATATAACTATCCTAATATGTATGTATATGTAAGCATATATGAAATTATATATATATATATGTGTCCATTTGCATACAAACACTCCCACATCCGCGGTGTTATATTTACATATCAAGTTCACTCACTCTCTCTACACACACATCAGTGTGTGTGCTTGTGTGTGTGTATATATATATATATATATATATATATGCTAGCAGAAACACCGCCCGCTTGAGATTTTCACATTTGATTCCCTATTCTAATAGATTTTACGAGAGTTTACGTCTAATTATTTCTTTGTATAATAGTTCTCAGTTTCTTAATAAGCATTGCTTCATTATTTTATCACGGTCATAATCTCTCTTTTCTAAACAAACATCAAGGTAGTCCAACTACGGAGGGGTGCAGTATTTTCAAGGTTTGCCTTCCCCTGGAAGCTTTGCAGTGTGTGAGTGTGTGCGAGAGAGAGGGGGAGAGAGAAAATTTCAAACAATGAATGAAATAAACACGAAATTAAAAATTCGTATAGATAAAATACGTCCCCGAATTTGTTGCCTCATAACATCCAGGAAAATGTATACTTTTTAACGAAATTTTCTACAAATACCGCTTAGATGCGATGGCTTCAGAGAATATGAGAATATAGGGATTTATGGGAAATAACTTTTAAAAAGGTGGAGAGAGAAATTTGTGTAAATTCACGCAGTCCAAATTATTTCCTTCATAACTTTCAGAAAATGAGTATCTTTTAACGAAAGTTTATACAAATACCTTTGAAACCGCATAGATAACGATTATAAAAAAATTTGCGGAGAAATTTTCCCGAGGGGATGGGGAGAAGAGTTTTGGATCAGGAAGATCAAATAAGTTAGAACTAATCTGTTTTCACGGGGATTTATCCCGATTTTTTTAAACCACAGCCTTCCAAATGATGTGGGGGAAACCACGAGAGCAGCCTTTTCGGGAGAAATAAATGAAAAAGAAATTGTTAATATTTTCAGAGGGAAAAGTCAGTGATCCAAGGGAGATTTGGCTTTTGTTTCTAGCGCATCCCAAGATAATCCTCCAAATTTCATTACCATTCTCGCATGTATTGATGCTTTATAATACTTTTCTCCCCATAAAAAAACATTTATATGCTAAAGACAAGAACATTTGAGAAATTGCGAATGTCTTGCAGCCGCACTCCCTGACCCCGATTGTGTCCGTTTATAAATTAAAATATTGGAGAGTCTGTGAAAGTCATTGCTAGCATTTATCCACAGTGATTGAAAGAAAAAGTCAATGTAAACGATATTTTTTCTTACACACGCAGCTTCGCTTCATTGACGGCAAGGTGGGGTCGTAGATGTATGACGGAGTATTATTCAATATCGTGTTTGCTTCTATGAGAATCGTTTACGTTTAAAGTGAAAAAACAAAAACCGACGTATGCGACAGTTATGTGAAACATTTTTGCTTACTTTGTTCATTCGCATAAGCTGTAGAAATTTACCGTTACTTAATAGGTTCCATCTCCCTGTGGGTACCTCTGCCTCTAGTAGTCTGCCTAGAACTGCTTGTATTTATATGTACGCAGACCAAGAAAAAGAGGTATGCCACTCTAACAATAGATAAATTAATGTAGGTCACTCATTATCTATTTCAACTTTTCATGGAATAGAAAAGGTTAAGAGTCAAGTGGGAAACACTTACACCTATGTTACTCATTGACAGAACAATAGGCCGTATGGCTAGGGTAAAATTCTAGATTCAGTTTCGAATCTGGAAGTAGGAGCAAACGAGATCTAGTGGGAAACACATAGATGTGCGTTACCCCTTCGCAGAACAATAGGCTGTATGGCGAGTGGGGAAATTGTAAATTCAGTTTCGAACGTGAGATAGAACCCAACGAGGTCTCTACAAAGTTCATATAAAATTTAAAATTTAAAATTCTTTTTTCGATATTCTTAATCTCCGTATTTTTCAATGTAGATTGAGAAAAAAAATGTAACAAAGGAAAAAAATATAAAATTTGGTGAGATAGGGCAATTAAAAATTTTGAAAACATGGTCTTTTGCATATTCGGTATCTCCGTCATCGGAAACATAGGAATCCGCTGAATGAAAAAAATCGGAAGGGTACTTGGGTAGGGGTGGGGTCTACATCACCCTATATGGGCAAGGGCCAAAATTTTCCCCCACCCTAGAATCTTCCCGGAGTAAATGAAAAACCTTCATGCCAAATTTGGTACAGATTGATCCAGCGGTTTGGCCGTGCAAGGAGGACACACACACACACACATTGAATTTTATATAAGTTATACATGTTACAATATGTATATGTAAAAATCTTTATTCTCAGTTTCATACTTTACGCTTGTTTCGTTCTCTAACATCTCGTTTCATCCGGATCCTCAGAATAAATAATAAATCAACAAATCCTACGTAGTCAGATGTCAATTTTTTTAAATATTTACAAATTTGCTACAGAAACAATTGTAAATAAATAACATGGTTTTAGTTCTTGCATATTGCAGCCACGAAATATATGTCAAGGCTTATGCTTTAAGTACAATGAAAGGAAATTCGTACCAGTTTCTCACAAATGCTTGTACAGGGAGAGACGTGACCCACGAATATTTTTGAAATATTAATAACTTTTTTTTAAATCCCTTCATGTGTATTTTTCTTGAATATTCTTATTAACGAATGAACTGACAGGAAAGGTTTTCATATGTAATGTTTAACAATCGGCAAGCTGGCAAAATCGTTAGCATGCCGGGCAAAATTCTTAGCGGCATTTCGCCCTTTTTGTGTTCTGAGCTCGAAATCCCTCGATGTCTACTTTGCTTTTCATCCGTTCGGGGTCGATAAAATAAAGACCAGTTAAGCACTGGGGTCCATGTCAATGACTTCCCGAAACTGCTGGCCTTGTGCCAAAATCTGAATTCAGCATGTAATGTCTAAGGAAGGCTGGGAGCTGGCAGAATCGGTAGCATGCCGAGCAAAACACTTTGCAGCATTTCGTCCGTCTCTACGTTCTGAGTTCAAATTCCGCCGAGGTCAACTTTGCCTTCTATACTTTCTGGATCGATGAAATACGTAGAATCTTAACACAGGGGCCGATGTACTCGACATACACTTCCAACGAAATTGTTAGCCCTATGCCAAACTTTGAAATTAATATGTCTACAGAAGGCCACTGATATAAGCACGAGTGCAACACCGGTGTGGATTTAATCGATTTGTCCCTTCCACCAAAATTTCAGTCCTTGTGCCTTTAGTAGAAAGGGTTAACATTATTATCAAGGCGGCGAGCTGGCAGAATCCTTACCATGCCAGGCAAAATTCTTCGCGGCAATTCGTTATTCTTTCTGTGCAGAGTTCAAATTACGCCGAGGTTCATTTTACCTTTCATCCTTTCGGGATCGATGAAAAAAAAGTACCAGTTGAACACTGGCGTCAATATAGTCGACTTACCCACTAACTTGCTGGCCTCGTACCAAAATTTGAAACCAATTTTTAACTTTTAGGGAACATACAAAACGTATAATGGCGATTATAATTAAAATTTCGGACTACTTTATGATTTTTTTGGCCCATAATGAGTTCTAATTAATTTGTTGTATGATGTATTCTTAGAAACTTTTCCACTAAATTCATGGAAAATATATGTACATATACATACAGAGACACACAGGCACGCACATATATAAATCATATATTTATACATATACATACATATATATACATACATACGCATATATATACCTATGCATATATGTATTTATGTATGTGTAAGAACACACACATACGGACATATATATGTATGTATGTATGTTTGTGTGTGTGTGTATGTGTACCATTAAGCTTCTACGAAGAGGGTGGACACAGATTGGCTATGATGCCATGTTGAATTGTTGGTGGTGGTTGTAGTAGTGGAGTTGGTAGTGGTATTGGTGGTGGTGAGTAGTAGTAGAAATGGGATGAAGCTGCAGCAGCAGCAGCAGCACCAGCAGAAGTAATTATACCCGTTTTCTCTCTCTCTCTCTCTCTCTCTCATATATATATATATATACGAACGTTACTTATGATACTAAGATTTCCGATGATGATGATGATGATGATACTCGTGGTGGTGGTAATGATGATGCTGATGAGGAGATGGATGTGGAGGATCGAGGTTGTAGGGTGGAGGAAGGGAGGATAAATAGGAGCGTGTCACTAAATATTCTCTGCCATCGACAAACAATCAAAGTGAAATTTCATTAATTTTATGAGGGACAAAACTAATAAAACAACAACAAAAGACAAACGAGTTAAGATAAACTAAGAAAAAGACTTAAGATATAAAAACTAAAAACTAAATATTTGGATGTGTACATAATGTATAAAAGGAAGCCATGGATTTTCGGATGTGTGATTAATGAGTTTAAATGATTAGTACGAGACTTTAGGATTGGATGGGTTAATGAATAAAAAATAAAGTGTGCGTGTATATATATATATATATATATATATATATATATATATATATATATATGTG
>NC_069001.1:26315515-26322716 GCF_001194135.2 Octopus bimaculoides | reverse complement strand
TATATATGTGTGTGTGTGTGTGTGTGTGTGTGTGTGTGTGTCTTGAAAATTGATGCAACGAAAAGAAAGAAAAATGTCGATGAAATTAAGAAAAGCTGTAAAATTAAGAATTTTAATTAAGACGAGAAAAGAAATGATCGTTAAGAAGACAAAAACAACAATGACAATATAAGAAAGAACAAAAGACTGTGCAGTGTACGTATGTATATATGTATGTGTATGTGTGTGTGTCTTTGGAACTTGTTGTGTGGGTGGATGGGCGTATATGCGTATGTGTAGTTTTAAATGCATTTTTAGCCGGCCAAGAAGAAAAGAAAAAGCGTAGCGGTAGAACACAACGAAATAGGGATGAGGGTGGGGAATAAAGAAGAGAAAGAAGGAGAAGGAGAATGAGATGATGATCACGAAGATGATGACGACGTTCATGATCATGATGGAGAAGGCAGCTTCGACGATGATGCTGACGTCGACGTCTACTATGTAGAAGAGAACGGTAACAAGGATAATGATGATGGTGATGATGATGATGAAGTCGACCATGATTCCTACCTTCGAACCCCATCAAACACCTTGCCTTAATTTTGCTTAAGATTTGAATGGTGGTTCTCATGCCATTCTGAGTAAGTTTAGGGGTTAACACTCCCTACGACAATTTTGTGCTTTTCTTCCTAAAATGGCAATTTCAGTTACCCTATATGATGAGATTAACTTTCCTGTTCGACTTGCTAAAGACATCTTGAAGCACTCTACACCATTGTTCAGTCTCTTCGACATCACAGTCACTACTCGAAGGATAGTGCTTTGCTCAGATAATCTTGCAAAGCTTTGCCAGTAGGTCCCATGATCAGGATCTTGCTTGAGATACTTGGATTCCTTGGAGATTGTTCCAGATGGTTTTGTTAACTTGAAACATTGCACCATTTGCTTGAATCCTACGTGCAAGCAAATACTATCCCCATTAGGAAGCGTTATAGAAAGACTGCTTCAATTCATAGGAGTTCCAACAAAACCCAACTATGCAGGGGTAAACAGGTACAGGAAAGTTTCCAGTTTATTACCATATGGAGGCAGTGAAGCTACATTTTATTACAATGAAGTTTTACTGAAGAGTGGTTTTAGCGAGACGTCAATTTACAATAGACGATGCATTGCAACAACTCAGTTGTTGGGAGTTATTTAAGATTTCGTAAGTTGCAACTGATTCAATCTTTCGTGTATCATAGGTGTATCATAATTTATTATCCAGATTTAACCAAAAGTTTATAAGGACACACACATACCAGAAGCCACTTAATGTGCCCAATATAAATGTAAGTGAATCTTGCCAAGATATCATCGCTTCCTGTGTGCACACATCCATACAGTCCTCACTAAGTAACCCATGAACCTGAAGAATTGAAAGCACGAGTTTCATGATGTATTTTGCATTTACAAGGACCAACACATTTTTTTTTCATAATCAGACGCAATACTTATACCACATTCAGTTGAGGTTTCTTGTATTGCAAGTACTCTGTAACTTCGCTAGCGCTGGTTCAGCGAAAAAAAGTATACAGTACTTATTGTAAAGTGGTTGACGCTAGGAAGGTTCTCAGGTGTAAAACCCACGCTACTGTAAACACTGGAGCTAAGCACAGCCTTTTGACTCATTGCATTTTGGCGAGTCATTAAACCTATGCCAGCATGGAAAATACGACGTTAAATAATGATAATGAAGGTCAATTAGTAGTGTTTGGCTTCAAGAACAAGGAATCAATAAGGTTTTGACCGTGACCACTGCAGGCTCACTTATGTTACAGGAAATCAACGAGAGACAAGCGCATCAGTTGCAGCGGCGCAAAACGAATTCAGATTAATCTCACTTATGCCACGTTATGGTTTTTTATCATTGTTCTATTATTCTTCATTTCAGCGTTGTGTAGACTACTAAACGAAGAGAAACCTACCGGAAGAAAACTAAGGTGACGTCAAGGTGACTGGCAACCAAGGATTCCATTAGTGTTTTTTTGTATTATTTCTTATGTACCCCACTGTGATTGTGGCTTTTGGAGTGTTCGCTCTACAGAAATTCAGAACCGCTGGATTACGGGGACGTAAACACATCAACACCGGTTGTCAAGCGGCGGGGGAGGACGAGCACAGATACAAAGACACACACACAAGCACGCACACACAGATATATTTTTTTTATGCGCGTGTGTGTGGGACGGGCTTCTTTAAGTTTTCGTCTGCCAAATCCAGTCAAGGCTTTGGTAGGCCCGAAACTATAGTAGAAGACATTTATCGAAGGTGCCACACAGTAGGACTGAACCCGGAACCATATGATCTGGAAGGAAGCTTCGTAACACACGATGGTGATAGTTAAATTCCATATAAGTCTTCTCGATCTGGGCTGAATATGAAACTGGTACTTCGTCAATTACGACAACGCGTGTTTCAGTTGATCTGATCGAAAGAAGAGCCAACTCGTGAAATTTATGTGCAAGTGGCTGAGCACTCCACAGACACGCGTACACTTATCGTTCTCCTTGAAAATCTCGCGTGATACAGAATGTGACAAGGCTGACCATTTGAAATACAGGTACAATTTATTTTCGTCAGTTCAATAGACTGGAGTAATGTGAAAATAAAGTGTCTTGGATAAAGAATGCGCTGCTGGCAATGGAACTTACGACCTCATGATAGTGAACCAAATATCCTAACCACAGTGCCACACGCCTTCATGTTAAATATTAATGACACCCTGTACTACTCCTCAGCGTATCCATTCTTGAAACTTTTCGGCAGATTCGAGCGTGAAAATCTGATCAATCTTGTTTTTCGTTCTTCTCTAACAAAACATCTTCCTTTTAGACAATGTCTATTTCTAACACTCAAAATTCACTGCTGGAAGATGTTTTAGAGATGATGCAATTTTTCGATCGCGTATATCTTCTCATTCAAAGCTCCCCACAGAGAAAATGAAACGAACAAGTACATGAGTTCTTGTTTACAGCAATGAACAAACAATTTGCTGATACGTGTTTGATATCTGCCAAACAGTTATTGTTTGGACTGTCGCTTGTCTGCAGGCATTCCGTGAATAATTTTCTGTTTGGTAGACATCAGCACGCGTCAGCAAATACTTTGTTAGCGGGTTCCTATAAACAAGAGCTCATTTATCTTGTCGGATTTATCAATCAGGCGGAGTAGATTTAACTTAAGAGGCATACAACGACGTAGAAACACCGCAGATCCTCAAATTTCCTTGCGCAACTGAATCGCGTGTGTTATGAACACACAATATCTAATGATGGGAGGTGTTTTTCGCCGAATAAAAGCAACAGCAATGAGATATTCCGTTTCGAATCTGCCGTTTGTGTGTGTGTGTTTGTGTGTGTGTGTACGTGTGTATTGCTGAGTGAGCTCATATATGTGTTTATCAAGAGGAGCGAATTCAGTTAAAATGATAAGGATAAAAAAATAAAGAACCTTCTCGAATCATATAGAATCAGAGGGCCGGTTTCCCGGTTTACATGGCATATAGATTCTCGGCCTAGACTGAAATTCGGTCCGTCACAGGATTACTCATTTTGGCCAACTGAGTGGATGGGAGCAACGGGAAATGAAGTGGTTTGCTCAAGGACGCAGCACGTCGTCCTGTCCAGGGGTCGAAACCATAACCATCATTAACCACTAATTCATGTGCCTTCACACGACAATAAAGAGATTAAATGAGGAATACTGATCTGCTCGGTCATCCCCACCACCAAACCCTACGACCGACGCCACCACCACAACGACGACCATCAGTCATTCTCATGTACTAAACTCATAGATGCAGAATCCTCTAACACGACTTCATATCGACACATTAACACGTACACTAAACACATTCTTTATCATATAGGCGCAGGCGTGGCTGTGTGGTAGGAAGCTTGCTTCCCAACCACACGGTTCCGGGTTTAGTCTCAATATGTTGCACCTTGGGCAAGTATCTTCTACTATAGCCTCGAGCCTACCAATGCCTTTTGAGTGAATTTGATAGACGGAAACCGAAAGAATCCCGTCGTATATATACATATGTGTGTGTGTGTGTGTGTTTGTAGTCCCACCATCGCTTGAGAACCGATGCTGGTGTGCTTACACCCTCGTAACCTAGCGTTTCGGCAAAGAGGCCGATATAATAAGTACTAGGCTTACAAAGAATAAGTCCCGAGGTCGATTTGTTCGACTAAAAGCGGTGTTCCAGCATGGGCCACAGTCAAAATGATTGAAACAAGTAAAAGAATAAAAGACTACATCAGCATTCTTGTATGCTTTACCAACATCACAGTTGGTACCTTCGAGTACCTTCCCAAAGGTATCCGAATCAATAACCATTTACTTGCTTCACTCATTGGACTGTGGTACTGCTAATTCTTAGGGCATCATCTTGAAGGATTTAAAGGGAACTAATTTGCCCCTGAGTCTCCTACTTCTTGTATCAGTCTCTTTTGCCACACCACTTTGTTACCTATGTAAACAAACCAGCACCAATTCAGAAGTGATGGGGAGGGATTATAAACATCTTTCTCTCGGTATCTATCTATCTATCTATAATTAATTCAAATAAACGAATAATCACGAAAACTATAAAGACGTAAAAAAGAAATGTACCAAATTCCCTCTCAGGTCATTGGTTGGTCCCCTAAGTATAGACGAAGACACTTGTCCAAAGTGTCACGCTGAGGAACTGAACCTGAAACCACGTGGTTGTAAATCGAGCTGATTAACTGAAGAGCTATGCCTAGTTACATACTTAAACGAAAAAAAAATACCCAAACAAAACAAACCCTTTATTTCACTCGAAACAAACACAAACATATATACACATACATAAACAAATAGATAGTATTTTTAAAGGTTGACAGAATAGTAACTTTGAAGGTTCTGCTGAATTGTCTATCCCAGATTTTTCTCAGACGCGACAGACTGACATTGGCGACTGAGTTGAAATTTCGAGGTAGCAGTTAACCTTTCAATTGTAAAAAAAAAATATGATACGCTATGGAGAAATATTGAGTGACCAGCGTTTGTTTAAACACACACAAACACAAACACACTAAGGCATACACGCTCGCACTCCCAGATAATAGAAAAAGTTTTAGAGATTAAATGTTCCTTGGCAGGATATATGTTTCACAGGAAGTGTTTTTGTTTATAAACAAATCTCATTTCTGCTCGTCTGTGTCGCCATGCTATGTTCAGCATGACTATTAATGTATGTATGTGTGTATGTATGGACGTCCAGACGAATATGTCTATGCATCCACACGTAGAAATACATATATGTATGTGTGTGTATTCCAATATATATATATATATATATATATATATATATATATATATATATATATATATATATATATTTATATATATATATATTGCGGAGAGGGGGGCTATTCTAAGGAGTGTTGTAGAGCTGGTGTTCGTGACGGTGTATATATATAATGTGTGTGTGCGTACAACAGAGAGACGCATTCACACACACATATATATATATATAAACATATATATGATGTACATAAAATGCTATAATTATGTACACTCAAACATAACCCGTTGCTTTTCTATAATTATGCACTTGTATTTGAACTCGGTATTAGCTCAGTATTCATGGTAAATATCTCTATTACTCAACTGCGGCAAGATGGCAGAATCTTGTGCTTAGCGAGCAGAATGCTCAGCGATATTTCGTCCAGGCACAAGGCTTGGAATTTGTGGGGAGGGGGATAGTCGATTACATCGATCCCAGTACTTGACTGGTACTTGATTTATTAACCCCGAAAATATGAAAGGCAAAGTCGACCTCGGCGGAATTTGAACTCAAAACATAGCGGTAGACAAAATACCGTTAAGCATTTCGCCTGACGTGCTAACGATTCTTATTTCTTTACTGCCTACAAGGGGCTACACTCAGAGGGAACAAACAAGGACAGACAAACGGATTAAGTCGATTATATCGACCCCAGTGCGTAACTGGTACTTATTTAATCGACCCCGAAAGGATGAAAAGTAAAGTCGACCTCGGTGTAATTTGAACTCAGAACGTTTAAAGACAGACGAGATACTGCAAAGCATTTCGCCCGGCGTGCTAACGTTTCTGCCAGCTCGCCGCCTTGTTCTGAGTTAATTTAATGCTGCGGTTGACTTTGCCTGTCAGGCTTTTCGCGGTGGACAAAATAAGTATTAATTGAACGCTGGGGTGGACAAAATCGACAGGACCCGTCCTTCGAAACACTGGCCTTGCGCCAAAATTTGAAATCAATATTTCAAAAATAATAATCAAAATC
Source organism: Octopus bimaculoides (assembly GCF_001194135.2). Lineage (NCBI taxonomy): Eukaryota > Metazoa > Mollusca > Cephalopoda > Octopoda > Octopodidae > Octopus > Octopus bimaculoides. The sequence continues at coordinate 26,316,402 of NC_069001.1, read as the reverse complement.
GTTAACGCACGATCTGAGTTCAAATTGTGCCGAGGTCGACTTTGCCTTTCATCTTTTCAGGGTCGATAAAATAAGTACTAGTGAAACGCTGGGGTCGACTATTCCTCTCCCCACAAATTTCAGGCCCCCGTGTTGTAGTCGACAAAATAAGTTCCAGTTGAGCGCATTACTTTTCATTCTTTGGAGGGAGGGGGTTCGATAAATTAAGTACCAGTTATATACTGGGGTCGATGTAATCGACTATAACCCTCCCCCAAATTTCAGGCCTTGTGCCTATAATAGAAAGGATTATTATTATTATTATTATTATTATTAAAAAGGCGGCGGGCTGGCAGAATCGTTAGCGCGCTGGACGAAATGCTTCGCAGTATTTTGTCTGTCGAAACGTTTTGAGTTCAAACTCCGCCGAGGTCGATTTTGTCTTTCATCCTTTAGGGGATCGATAAATTAAGTACCAGTTGCGTACTGGAGACGACCTAATTGACTGGCCCTTCTCCCAAAATTTCAGGCCTTGTTCCTATAGTAGAAAATATTATTATTATTATTATTATTATTATTAAGGCAGCGAACTTGTTACCACATTGGAGAAAATGCTTACTGGCATTCCTCCTGACCGTACTTTCTGAGTTCAAATTCGGCAGGGTTTGACTTTGCCCGCCATAATTTCGCGGTCGATAAACTAAGAATCATTCGAATACTGGGGTCGATGTAATTGCTGACTTTGTGTCATATTTGAAACCATTATCTCTACAACTACTCTTGCTAAACCACGCTGCTTGTTTGCATGTGTGTGTGTGTGTGTGTGTGTGTGTGTGTGTGTCTGTGTGTGTGTAAGGCGGCGAACTGCACTCGATAAATATCTTCCTAAGTAGAAATTATTTTGTTAC
>NC_069001.1:26310771-26312911 GCF_001194135.2 Octopus bimaculoides | reverse complement strand
TATATATATATATATATATATATATATATATATATTATATATATATATATATATATATACACATATATATATGTATATATATGTCTATCCATACATATACGTACATATATATATATACACACATACATATACGTATATAAACATTTATATATATGTATACATACACACACATACCTATATCTATATGCAGACGTGGTTATGTAGTAAGAATGCTGCTTCCCAACATCATGGTTCCAGGTTCAGTCCCACTGTGTGGCACCTTGGGAGGTTGTCTTCTACTATAATCTCAGGCCGACCAAAGACTTGTGAGTTGATTTGGTAGACGGAAACTGAAAGAATTCCTTCCTCTATATCTATACATGTGTGTGTGTGTGTGTGTGTCTGTATGTCTGTCTGTTTCCCCCCTCCACCACCAACACTCGGCAACCGACGTTGTTGTGTTTTCGTCCACGTAAGTTAGCGGTTTAGGAAAAGAGACCAATAGAATAAGTTCTAGGCTTATAAAGAATAAGTACTGGCGTGAAATTGTTCTACTAAAAGCTGTGCTCCAGCATGGTCGCAGTCAAATGACTGAAAGAAGTACAAGAATGAAAATAAAAGCGTAAATACATATGTATGTATTTATTTTTTCTTCACTAGCTTCAGCACACGATCTGTGGCCATGCTGGGGCACCACCATTTGTAGTGGCTACATAATTTTTACTTCACTAATTCTTTTTGAAACTTGACATTTGATGCATGAAGGAGTTTGTCGCTGCTGCCCCCATTTGCAGTTCCAGGTGTGAAGTTGGTTTACCTGGGACTCATGACAGTGAGAAATCTAGCTTTGTTTTGAAGACATGTACATCCACCGCTTGTAGCTCTCAGGTCCCCCGGGGGCATATTGAAGAGCTGTGGGCCGTTAAAGCCTTGGCTATTGCAATAACTTGTCCTATACTTTGATAGCAAAGTTGAAGTCATTGGCGCCCCTGTTCCAGCATTAGTGTAACTCTCAATGCCAAAATTTGGGAATAGTCCCTTAAGGACCTTCCCGACGTATACCACGGCATATGCTCCCGGGAATAGAGTCTCAATCTCTTGAGTCTTTCCCAGTAGCTTATATACTGCATAGAGGCTATCTTCTTCGTGTAACGCCGTTGGATTGCCTCAGGTTGTGCAGTGATTTTACATTGGTTGGTGACTAGAGCTGGGAGCAATAGTCAAACCGGCTTAGGGCAAATGTCCTCCAGAGGACCATCATGATTTTCCGAACTCTCGTTTTATAAGTTCTAAGAATCCACCCGGTCAGCCGCCTGCCTTTCATTGCCAACTTAGAGACATGCAGAAGGAAGTATGCAACACATACACCCATATGTATATATATTTATATACACACGTTCACAAATGTATGAGTATATGCATAAGCACACATATATACATATATATACCTATATACATATGTATATATGTACATAAAAATATGCACTATATATATACATATACATATTTACATATATATACATATATACATATAAATATACAATATATATATACATATATACATATAAATATACAATATATATATACATACATGTATATATATATACACATATTCAAATATATATATAAACATACATACACGCATATAAACATCTACTTCTATATAAATATGCATGCATGAATATATATATGTATAAACGTACATATATATATATATATATATATATATATATACATATTTATATATATACAGATATATACATACATACAAAAATGTGTGTACACACACTCACACACATATATGTGTGTCTGTGTACACAGACATATATTCACTTGCATACTCATACACAGATACACATAGACATGTGTAAGAGGATGTGCATATACACGCAAACGACAAAAACTTCACATACCCGCAAAAAAAAATTAACGTATATATTATGCGCATACATGCAGAGTCAGTCAACCATGCAAAACAATGCACATACACAGTCAAGCGAAGCAGCAAATAGCGCCCCCCCCCCCAGCACACATAACCACACACAAAAAGAAATCGTTAAACTTCAATTAAAAATGCAATTTTGGAAAAAGATGTGTTGGAGTGTGAGAGTGGATACATGATTCTGCGCTCATGGTCGTAAGCATTTGTACACACACACAC
>NC_069001.1:26307936-26310318 GCF_001194135.2 Octopus bimaculoides | reverse complement strand
TATATATGGGATAGTGGTTAAGAGCGTGGACCACTAACCCCAAGATTCCGAGTTCGATTCTAGGCAGTGACCTGAATAATAATAATAATAATAATAATAATAATAATAATAATGGCATTGTAAAAAATACTTTAGGAATGAGAACCCAGGTTCGAAATTTCCCCAAAACACCTGATGAAGGCTGGACGGTATATCAGCCGAAACGTTGTGTTAACAACAAGCAAGATGAGGACAAATATCCATCAAAGTAAATAATATCTAATGTATATATATATATATATATACATACATTATTTGCTTACTACTTTCAGACACAGTCTGCTACCATGCTGGGGCACCATCTGGAATGGTTTAATTTGATAAATTGCACCCAATACATTTCTTTAAAGCCTGCTACTGGTTTTCTGGGTCTCTTTGTTGCCAAATCGTTAAGAGACGGTAACTTAAATAACCACCACTAATTGTTAAGCGGTAGTGATCAAAGAGAAAGACACACACACGCACACACGCATGCACACACTGATGTATTTATATAGTATATACAACGGGCTTCTTTCAGTTTCCGTCTGACACACCCACTCAGCGCTTTTGTCGGCACTCGGAGCAATAGTATAAAAAACGTACCCAACATGTCACACAATGGGACTGAACCCAGAAACCTGTGATTTGGCTGCAAGCTTCTTACCTCACAGCCAAACAGCCTAGTGAATTGGAGGTAGCTTGGGGGTGTCGGGGTAACAATCTTAGGCCGATTCACTTGATCCTTGTCAAGGCGGCATGTCCTTCTCTTGAGCAAGGCACCCCATTTCTCGTTGTTCCAGTCAGATGAGATGGAAATATGTATAATTTCTTCTTTTGCCCCGCCGTTCCGCTGTCACTCTGTCACATCGTCGACGGCACAACTTGTCAAGGGTGTAGAAAATCCGAGAGAATATGTCTTGTGCCTCTGTATTGCCTCCTCTCACTGTCTCTTTCTGGCTCCCTCTTGTTCTACCCAACTCTGTCATGTTAAACTCTCAGCAAAAGCATCGGCCAAGTTACGAAGTTTTACTCGCTTCTTAGAGATGACGGCTATATATATATATATGCCCTAACTCTTCGAAACGCTTAGTTTTAGAACAGTGGCAGCTGATAAACGTAATGTTCTCTATGTGGTCTATGTATTTTCTGTACTCTGTTTATCATTTTGTCCAGGTTTTTTTTTTGCAACGTCCTGTACCCAGATATGCATCTATATATACATGTAGATGTAGGTATGTACATACATGTACGTATATATGCATATACTCACATATTATTTGTATTATATATATATATATATACATATAAATATTTATGTGTGTGTGTATGCGTATATTTCTCATAATTTGATAACCAACATTCGCTTCTTAAAGTCCCGTAAATACCGGTTCGGCGAATGAGAGGACAGTACTACACCAATACTACACAAAAGAGTTTGCCGGCTAAACTTTCAAAGTGGTACCTGACAGAGTTGCAATCCAGTGACCTAAACATGCTATTGAATAAAAAACATGGTGAATATGTGTGTGTGTGTATGTGTGTGTGTGTGTGTGTGTGTGTGTGTGTTTGTGTGTGTGCGTGTGTGCGTTCACTTATATGTGTGTGTGCTAAAACTCAGATTTTATTGTGACATAAAAATCTCCCTGCTCATGAGTATGAAAGTATAAATTATATATTCTAATATTGTTTTTTGGCTATATTTTAAGTTTGATGATATTTAAATATTTAAGGTTTGCTTTTCATTCTTTCAAGTTCTATAAAATAAATACCAGTTACATACTGTGATCAATGTAATCAACTACCCGACCTCGAGTAGAAAGGATTATTACTGGGGTGGTGAGCTGGCTGAATCGTTAGCAGCCCGGTAAAATGCTTAACGGCATTTCGTCCATTTTAAGTTATGTTTTCAAATCCCGCCGAGGTCGAATTTGTTTTACATCCTCCTGGGGTCGATAAAGAAGTACCAGTTAAACTCTGGAATCGACTCCCTATCCCAAAATCATTGCCCTTGTGTCAAAATTTGAAATCATCAACATTATTATTATTATTATTTGCAAGGCGGTGAGCTGGCAAATTTGTTTGCACGCCGGACAAAAAGCTTCGCTGCGTTTCGTTCGAGTCCAACTTTGGCTTCCATTTTCTGCGGGTAAATAGTGTAATCGACTACAACCCTCCCCCAAAACTTCAGGCCTTGAACCTACAATAGAGAAATTACTATTTGTGTTTGTGTTGGTAATGTTGCACATTATAGCAATGAGTATAAGTACACACATACACATTTGTGTATGTGTGCCTCTGTGTGTGTGTGTGTGTGTGTGTGTGTGTGTGTGTGTGTGTGTGTGTGTGTGTGTGTGTGTGTGT
>NC_069001.1:26302963-26307426 GCF_001194135.2 Octopus bimaculoides | reverse complement strand
ATCGATCGATAGATAGATAGATAGATAGATAGATAGAAAGATAAATAGAAGGAGAGAGAGAGAGATAAAGAGAGAGAAAGAGAGCGTGACAAGTAACGCATTCGAACAGACAAACATACGTGCAAATAAACGACTATGTTTGCATTCGTGCATGCATACATACATGTATGTATGTATGTATGTATGTATGTATGTATGTATGTATGTATGTATGTATGTATGTATGTATGTATGTATGTATGTAGATATGTATTGACAGAGAAAGGGACAGAAAATGAAAGAGATAAAAGGAAAAAAAAAATGAACGTTTGAGTATGAATATGATTGTGAGATTTAATGCGTGTGTGTTAGTGTATGTATATTTATATATACACACAGAGACACACACGGGCTTACCCTCACACACAGACCCTCACGCATGCATATATGTATGTGTGTATGTATATATATATATATATATATGCATCTAAAAATGTTTGCGTGTGTGTTTATATTTGTATGTGTACATTTGTATTTTGTTTAGAATGTGTATTACAATACAAGTATTGGAATTTATACACACAAGTAGCATGTTTATATTAGATACATATATATATATATAAATCTACATACATTCAGAAATACAAACACCACTATATACACAGAGAGACCAAATCGAGCGATATTCTCTTCTATACACTATTTCGGCGTTGTTGCTAGAATTTTTATATAATTAGAATTATAACATATACGTCATATGCTGGTTTCCTATTGGTGGTTACGCTTGCCCTATAGTAGTAGTAGTGGTGGTAGTAGTCACAGCAGCAGTAGCAGCAGTGGCAGCAGAAGCAACAGCAGCAGTAATATCGCTGTCGTTTTAGTGGAACCTCATGTTCAAACACAATCGAACCGTCCAAAGAACAACGGCATCCGAACGTGACCATCCTGTTTTATTTTCAGTGGTATCTATCATCAAATTATATGGTCTGATTTTTTTGTTTTGTTTTGTTTTGTTTTTTGTCGTTTGTTTTTGTCGTTCTATGGTTGTGTCATATTCGAGGGCCATTTGTCTGCTATTTCTAGCAAGGGGAAACGAGCGCATCGTAGCAGCGGTTGTTTGCGTTAGTAGTAATAGTAACAGCAGCAACCGAAGCTGCAGCCGCACCATCCCTAGCATCATCAGCATCAATAGCAGTTCTTGTTGTTATTGTTTAACCCGAGGTCGGTTCTGAACGAGATCCAAGGTTTTCTATCCGTAACCACCCCATCTGTAATTATTAGGCGGCGAGCTGGCGCAAGCGTTAGCACGCCGGAAAAAATGCTTTGCGGTATTTCGCTGCCTTTACGTTCTGAGTTCAAATTCCGCCGAGGTCGACATGTCTTTTATACTTTCGGAGTCGATAAAATAAAAACCAGTTGAACTCTGAGGTTTATGTAACCGACTTTGACCCCCATCCTTGAACCTACTGGCCTTGTGCCAAAATTTGAAACTATTACTGTTGTTGTTGTTGCTGTTATTATTATTATTATTAAGGTGGTGAGCTGGCAGAATCGTTAGCGCGCTGAACGAAATACTTAGCAGTATTTCATCTGTCGCTACGTTCTGAGTTCGAATTCCACCAAGGTCGACTTTGCTTTTCAGCCTTTCGGGGTCGATAAATTACGTACCAGTGAAACACTGATGTCGATGTAATCGACTTATCTCCTCCCCCAAAATTACTGCCCTTGGGACAAAATTATTATTATTATTATAGGCGGTGAGCTGGCAGAATAGTTAGCACGCCGGACAAAATGCTCAGCGTCATTTCGTCCGTTCTTTTATGTTTAAGTTCAAATTTCGTTGCATTTTATCTTTCAGGGTCGATGAAAGAAGCATCAATAAGGCACCGGGGTCAGTGTAATTGACTAGCCCCCGGCCCAAAATATCAGTCCTTCTGTCTGTAGTAGAGGTGGTTATTATGTTTATCCTCATGAGGGATTTAGCCGGTAACGAACAGCAGGAACTGTAGCAGTTGTAGTAGTAGTAGTAGTAGTAGCAGCAGCAACACTAGTCGTAGTAGTAGTAGTAGTAGTAGCAACACTAGTCGTAGTAGTAGTAGTAGTAGTAGCAGCAACACTAGTAGTAGCAGCAGTGGTATTAGTTGTATATGAAGTAGAGTCGGTTACTAATTATACTGTAGTATCATAAAATACACCTGAACACACACACACACACACACACACACACATAATGTAATACCTCGCCATATCGCGGTTTATTATTTCAGCTTATTTCTCCGTGGTGTTGTTTTGCATTCATGATGAAATAAATACATACAAATTATAACATTAATAAAGACAAATATACAGTACAGTACTGTTTCTGTTTCGCGGATTTTCACCCATCGCGGGGTTTTTTGGAACATAACAACAACCGCGATTGTTGATGGACTACTGTGTATGTATATATATATATATATATATATATATATATATATATATATATATATTGTATATGCGTGTGTTGGTGCATATCTTCTAAAATATATACATACACATTTGTACAGAATCTACAAATGTTCAAACATACACAGAAACATTTCAACATGAAGTTACATTCGTACGTACACATATATATATACACATGAACATACGCGTTTACATATAGTGTGAGGTGCGTGGCTTTGAAGGAATTTTAACACTTCTTTCTAGCAAACATATGCATATTGTACCCTGACTTTATATATATAATGAGAGAGAGAAAGAGAGAAATTCATCGTATCATACACATATTTAAGCATTCATTTATATATATATACGTATACATTCCTTTAAATCTAGACATACACAACGTGTATAGTAGTACTCATGTATACATTCATACCTTATGTAAACATGTTCGAGCATTCACATACAGCCATACACGTACATTCTTCCATTCATACCGGTTCGATACTGCATACCCGCAGGTAGTTCCGTCTACATACATTCGTCCGTAGATATATACAATAATTCGTACAGAGTCAGAGAGAAAGAGAGAGAGAAAGAGACAGAGAGAGACGTAGATACAGATACACACACATTCATATGCCCACAGATACACACACTCGTACACACACACGAACACAGACACATATGTTTATATATCTATATATATATACATACTTTCCCTCTTACACACAGGAATTCATACCATGAAATACGTACTCTTTTGCCAATGGTTGTACATGCATTCTTATTGCGGCAACCGGAGACACACTTCTATACGCCCATACGCACACATACTAATTAAGAACAGGAAAATGTAGCAGTGGTATGTGTGGGTGTGGGTGCGGATGTATGTGTGGCATGGGTGTGTACGTATGTGTGTATGCATGTGTGTGAGTTTGTGTTCACGTGTGTGTAAAGGACACAGTATGAACGTTTATGCTTACGTATGAGACACGATAGAGAGAGAGAAAGAGAAAGAGAATAAGAAGGAAAAAGAGAAAGAATAGTATAAGAGAGAGAGAGAGAGAATGAGAGACAGAGAGGGAGAGAGAGTGAGAGAGAGATATAGGAAGTGAGAGAAGGAGAATTAATGCGTGTGTGGGAGGTGTAGGTGTTTGTGAGAAAGACGTAAGGGCGTGCGTGCGCGCGCGCGCGCGGTTCTGTGTGCGTGTGTTTTCAACTCTTATTTATTTCCCTAATAAGACCGGCGCCGTTGATGGGAGAGTAAGAGGAAGAGAGAAGGAAACATACAGACAAACTGTGAAAGAGAGAGAGAGATAGAGATAGATGGGGAGAGAGAGAGAGAATTGAGCGGCACTGATTGAGAGATTGAGAAATGAGAGAGAGGGAGAGAAAGGGGAAATACAGACTGGAAGAGAACGTGAGAGATTAGCAGAGAGAGAAAGATACAGAGTGAGAATGAGAGAGGGGTGGTGAGAGAATCAGGCAGAAAGAGAAAGAGAGAGACACTTTCTGAGCGAAAGAAATAGAGATTGAGAGTAAGAGAGAGAGGGAGCAGAGAGAGAGAAAGAGAAAGGAACAGAGAGAGAAAGAGAAGGCGACAGAAAGAGGGAAGGGAGAGAGAGAGAGAGACATAGGTACAAAATGAGAGAGAGAGCAGAGAGAGAGAGCAGAGAGAGAGAGAGAGAGAGAGAGAGAAAGAAAGGAGCAGAGAGAGAAAGAAAGGAGCAGAGAGAGAAAGAGAAGGCGACAGAAAGAAGGAAGAGAGAGAGAGAGAGAGAGACATAGATACAAAATGAGAGAGAAACAGGACGGGAGACAGAGAAGAGAACAATATCGTTTAGATTAGAAAGTAAGACCATCAAAAGACTACCCCGAGTTGTTCCGAATTAATAGAATATTTACCTCTCACGCGCACTTCCACTTTTCGCTACATTCATATATACATATATACATACAAACAAACGCACACACGTCTACCACACTCTCTCCTACACTCACTTTCCCTCTTTATATATATATATATATATATATATATATATATATATATATAT
>NC_069001.1:26293267-26298970 GCF_001194135.2 Octopus bimaculoides | reverse complement strand
TATATATATATATATATATATATATATATATATATATATTTGTGTGTGTCTATTCATGTTCGTCCAACTCTTTTTGACATGATTTTGTACGTTCACATCTATTTCGTACAACTTCTGGTACCCCTTAATATTCATTGAGCCTAACGTATTTGCATTATTCTTCCCGCCCATTTCACGGCATCACTTTCTTTATTGCCTCTATAAATTCAATTGACATTCTAATCAAAGAGCAGTTCCTCCTACTTTTGAATCTTCTTAGGGGAGGCAAGTTCCTTTTAGCTCCTCTAAACCGTCCAAGTTTCTTAATTTATATTCTTGCATATACACTATATTTTTGCGACGCAAAACAACTTCTTCGAATTCTGCAGCTGTTATACTGTTCGTGTGGAGTTTGTTGTTTAACTATGGTTACGATTGGGGTGGAATACTAGGTTTTACGTTATAGTACATCACCCTTAGTCAAAATATGTAATAAGAGCTTATCATGTAGAAGTGAAGACAGTACTATGGAATGTATTCTTTAAATGTTTACCTTGGTTTACAGTGGATATAAAAATTAGTAAACTATTGATACTTGCAACGATTCCATCGGTAATATTACGAAGAAGTAACGATACATTTAGGTCGAGTATTGAAGCAGTTGTTCCATTAATTAAAAGTTACCTTGTATTTTTCAAAGTGCTGAAGTCACGACTCTAATACAGTGCCTCGTGAGTAGATGGATAGGCAACCGAAGAGGACCTAATATGACGATTAACGCGATAGATTTTCAAGTGAAAGCTAAATTGTTGTATGCTGCTTTGCAGATTGTGGAATGTACAAATTCTGATATCGTGAGTTTTCTGCAAGTAAATTCTTGCCTGAAATGTTTATGAAACAGATAAAATACATAAAAATGATCGTTGGAACTGCCTGTGACGAAGCAGAGGTTGCTACTACTAATACTAATTGAAGTACGAACAGCATAGCTGCAGGTATCTTTGCACGAGAAGTATGTATAAAAAAATGGTGTAACTCGGTTTTTCTGGAAGAGCAATTTCAATGTAATTTGTTAAATCTTCTAAATTCATCTGAATCTTCTTGCGGAGAAAAAGAAAATGCGCTGGAGATATGAAAGTAAATCCTTTATTTGTACGTCACTTCTAAAACGAACCCTTTCAAAGGCTGTATTAAAATTTCTTTTTACGTAATATCGTGTTTAAATGGAGGGTGTTAGATACTCACTAGTCTTTTTCAAAAGTGGCTTACTAATCAAATTCTGTGTTTCCTGCATTAGTACATTGACATGCATAATATTTCTTACAAGGCATTGCCTTTGTAGAAGTTTTAATAATGTGAATGCGGAATAAGTTGCCAAGCAGAGATTTTCAGTGCTCCACTCACGGATTACGGAGGGATGATTAATTTCAAGTCATATTACCTTAGAAGATCGTTGAAATATCTCGTAATTGCACCTGATGGGAGGGATAAGCTTAGAATTTGTGAATTCTGGAAAACAGTCAACGTTATAGTTGCAATGAATAACATGAAGGAATTTCGAGAGTGAAATAAAAATCTTATGAATGTTGAGAATCTTATGAATGGTATTTAACAGTCATGGAGAGACTGTATTTTGCCCTTTACATGTTATCCAGACGCCCAAAACTACATGAAGTTCAGAAAGATATTGAGGCGCTGGCAAATTATGTAGAGTTTGTAAAAGTTCTAGAACATAATGTGGTTATGTTGCTTGGGTCTCGTAAAAACAGATAGCTTAATGAGGAGGTGAAGCATTTGAAAAGAAGAAGTTAAAGCATAAGAAGAGGATAGATTCAACACCTCCATCTCCCTCCACACACAGGCACAAAAAATGAAACAAATTCACACACACACAAACATATAAACAGATACACGCAACATACTAACATTCAATATACATCCAAAACAATCTCATACGCGTGCACATAAAGATGAATATATGCATCTGCTCAGACAATGTAGCTAAGCCGTCCAAGAACGATTAAACATGATTGCTGTCCTTACTAGAAATAATAGTAGTCATATTTTCCTCAGATCAGTGGTAACTGTCTATAAAAATAGCAACAGAAAAGGGCGCATTTGATAGTATATTCTTTGATATTTGGAAAGGATGAAAAAGTCACGTTTGATAAGACATTTTACACTAGTCCCTTTTGTGACTATTAACCTGGGGTTAAAGAACAATAGCATGAAAACAAGAAGGGATTCATTTTGCATCAATTGGTAACGTTATTAGGCTGCCATTAGATTGAGGTAATACGATGTTGAGGTGCAAGGTGAGAGATTGGTGGGCGCCTACCGTATTACGACGAATGAAATTTCCACATTGCCAAGTAATATGACCCAAAGATGGTTTCAAACTACAAAGATGTAAACTAATATCGCACTCTCCAAATATCGCGCTGCTGTAAGAACGATAAGTTTAGAATTATGAACCAACGGGAGGACATCTATAGGGCCGTTGTTGTTTTTGTCGTTCAGCCTTAGTTAACCCTGAATAAAAATACCTACATTGAAAAGCATTCGATTTAAGGGCATCCCGGCTGTTTTATGTGCTAGGCTGTAGGTCCTCTTTAATTAAAGTGCTCTTTCCCAAAGGTAAAGGATTTTAGCTGTTATTTCAAACTGTCAGAGTCGTATTATAAATGCGAGCCAGTAAAGCAATCTCTGCAGGCTTGCTCAACCTTGTGGAACATCAATAACCTTGTAGAGATATAGTAGCCGTCTCAGGTAGAACTTTCATCATAGGCTCGCAGTCAACTTCTAAGTTTGGATCATACTGAGCTTCCATCCTCGGTTCATGGAGCCTTTCTATCATGGCTCGAGTTAAGATTTCATCATTGGCTCATGTTGTGCTTCCGTCATTGTTTCATGTAGAATTTGCGTCATTTACCCACGCAGACATTCCCTCTGTTATTTGGGTATTTGGGAATAGTTTTAACTTTTATCGGTTTAGTGAATATCTATTCATAGTATGTACTGGACAGACATAAAGGAATGACAAGAGTTTTCGTAACATACTCCAGACTACCGAATGCAAGTGACTGTCATGATTGAGTACTATATGATTTTAACAACTCAGTAACTGGTAGTTCATAGTTTCAAATACATCACCAACAAATGCTGTGATTTTGGTTCAGACAAATTTCTTTCCAACGGCTCAGTAAGCTAGAACCGCGGAAATTCAGCCAGTCGTTATATATCATGGTAATACCGTAAATTTAATAAGTACTTCAATATTTTACTACACAAGCGTGATTTGACAAGGAAGTTGTATGAAACTGGTTTTATGTCTCGAAGTTCTTTGTTGTTGCTGGCCCCAAGTCAATAATGATCCTAATGACATTCCCCTGATGAAAGTCATTCCGAATGTATCCACTTATCTCTTTTTCATGTAGAGTACATCCAGACTTCATCATTCGATGTGTTTTTCTCCTTTTTTAAGTTGACATATATTTCAAAGCTATCTCTTGTAGTTTGAGCGACTTCAAAGAGTTTCGCTTTCCGGTTCACTTGTTGTCTTGCTGTTTCATGTCTAGTTGCTATTGTTGTAAAGTGTTATAGGTACTTTTGTTAAATCCTGTGTTGTTGTTATTGTCATTTAGGTTGATACTTGTGTTGTTTTCAAAAGTGATTTTGACGTTGTTATTTAGCTCAAGTCAACCATGATTTAAGAAAGGGACCTGTGATCAGGAGCAATCCAACCGTAACATTCCGTCTTTTATTCCTTTATATTCGATCTAGTACTGAATTATTGAACGAATCTGTCAATCTTTTTGTAAATTGATGCAGCACAATTTAAAAGAGAATTGGCAGCGATTACTTCTAGCGTTTTCCTCCCTGGTTAGTTTTTCATTTTCGTGCAAAGATAAGGTGTTCAATCGATTAACTTGCACTAAACCCTATCTATATTAGCGAAACTAGAACCATCACACATACATCCAAATATACTGACCTCTCATGAATTCACGCCGCATTAGTTTCTGTGTGAGCCATGAAGTTTGCTAACCAAGTGATCTTTAAAATATACTGGATTCGATGTCAGAGTTTTCTAAGGGCGCTTACTATTTCGGAGCTCGGGTAACGTAGTATTTGAACTCAGAACACAAAGAGCCAAAATACATACCCAAAAGATATTTAGTTAACTCGCCCAATCGTTTTTATCCACTGCTCTTGGGCTGGTACTTAATTTACCGTCATCAAATGGATGAAACGTGATGTTGGCTTCAATATAATTTGAAAGGAGAAAACAGCCAATCTGAATGATTACAGTAAAGCTGTACAGGTTCCCTGACGACTGTCCTAATTCAACGCCATTTTAAACAAATATTTACTGCTTAAACAACGAGGGGAAAGCTAACATCTATGATCTTTTAGTTTTGCAAAGCTTTAAGATTACTAAGAGGAATGGAACATGTTCGACTCAAACAGATAACCTGGTGTGGATGCTAACAATGGAATGAGGTCAGCTAAAGTCGATCAGCAACCAGGTGGAGATACTACATCGGGTGATAGATTAAATTTACGACACGAGGTATAAGAACAGAGAAGGACGCAAAAAAATATCGCTGGAGCATCTCTGGCTTGGCACTTTGACAATTTCTCTTATCCAGCTGGTATTTTATGTTATGGAATTCGAGCGGATGAAAAGCAACGCTGATAGCGGCAGAGTTTTGATTATATAACTGGTAACATTTAAACGGTCTTCGAATAATATAATTGAACGTTGACAAGTGAAGAAGTTTCGGGGTCAGAAATTTTGGCAAGCGGAGAGATAAAAACATTGCCTCTTATTGATAACTAAACTGGATATTGGAAAGAATTGAGTCCTGCTCTTTCAAGTCACAAGTCAGTTCACGTTACTGAAAGAAAATCACAAAAACAACGATAACAGCGATCTTAATGATGATGATGATGATGCTGATGATGATGATCTGACAATAGTGTTGCTACTGCTGCTGTGATTATAATGATGATAATAATGACGATGATGATGATTACAATGATGATGAGAGGTGTATGACAAAGAAGAGGGTGATGATGGTGACGATGGTGATAATGGCCATGATGATCATGTCGAAGGTGTTAGTGATGAGGAGAGTGACAACGTCGATCATAATTAGCCTCTGTGAAGTCATTCAAACAGCTAGAAATAGCAGCTAAATATCTTAGGATACAAAGAATAATACACAGAAAATCGTTGGAAAGCTATAGTTGGAATGCTTTTCATCCGACTTAGGTTGAGCAGGGGATAATTGAAAATAAATAAATAAATACGATCTATTTCTCACTGCAGTAACGAGTACATTGACAATAAGAAATATATTATTGTTGCCAAATAGTGGCCAAACCGTTTGTTCTTACTTATTTCAGTCAATGAACTGTAGTCAACTTGGGTAAGGCATTTAAAGATTTCAGCCGAATGGGTCAGATCGACTCCAGAATATTTTTTTTACTTTGGTACTTTTATTTACATTTGACGGATACTTGTCCTCATATTTGTTGTTAACACAACGTTTCGGCTGATAATCCCTCCAGACTTCATCTGGATTCTTGGGGAAATTTTGAACCTGGGTCCTCTTTCCTAACGTATTTTTCGATGTTTATTATTATTATTATTATTATTATTATTAATATTATTCAGGTCACTGCCAGGAATCGAACTCAGAATATTGGGGTTAGTAG
>NC_069001.1:26292315-26293257 GCF_001194135.2 Octopus bimaculoides | reverse complement strand
AATCGAACTCAGAATATTGGGGTTAGTAGCCTGCGCTCTTAACCACTACGCCATATGCCCGTGGGCAATTATGGAATGAATTTTAGGGCTTATGAACCTAATATTTTCCTATCCATTCTTAATACCTGATCCCATATGCTATTCGTATCTGCACTCGGTCTGCTTAGGAGATTGCTGTGTCCTAGCATATGTGCTGCCCTTTTAGTTTTCGTATTTCCCAGTGGTGTTCTCTGTCTATTATTTTTAACTTCATCCCACAGGAGGAGGTGGTCTCCATTTTTCCATACATGATCAGCTATACCCGATTTATCAATATCTCCCCGTGTTACAGCTTTGCGATGTTCCTCTGCCCTTATTTTGATGGTGTGGCATGTTTCGCCTTTGTATAAACTACCACAACAGCATGGGATGGAGTACACGCAGTCTTTGGTCATATGCTCTTCTATTGGGGATTTACTCGACGAGATATTTCCGAAGTGTTGTATTACTCTTGAATACTGTCCTGATGTCATATGAGCTGCATACCTTTTGTTTATTTTCAGAGAGGCATTTCACATAGGGTAGACAGACTGTGGACAGTTTATTGGTTTCATCCTTTCTTTTCTTCATAATTGGAGTGGATAGTATGTCTTTGGGGTAGTTGTTATTTAATAGTTTGTTACTGAGCTTGATCATTTCTTCGTGGTGGATATCACGATCGCAATTTATATTCTTTGCTCGATGTTTTAGGCACTGAGCAATCCCTCTCATTACACTGTATGGATGGTGGGAATTGAAGTTTAGATATCTCTTAACTATAGAACTATACTTGTTACTTTTTCTGTCGGAATATTTTGCCGGACCACTAGGTTACAGGAGCATAAAAGAGACCACCATTGACTGTCTAGCGGCGAACGAAGGAACACACACACACACACACACACACACACACACACACACACA
>NC_069001.1:26279196-26290954 GCF_001194135.2 Octopus bimaculoides | reverse complement strand
TATATATATATATATATATATATATATATATATCATTTATATTATATATGTGTGTGTGTGTGAAGGCGCATGGCCTGGCGGGGTGTTCCACTGACAATCGTTAGTACGAGGGTTCGATTCCCGGATCGATCGGTGCGTTGTGTCGTTGAGCAAAACATTTCGTTTCACGTTGCCCCAGTCCACTCAGGTGTAAATGGGTGATCCCGTGCCGGAATGGCTTTCCGATTAGATGCAATGTTGGCCTGCTCGCCTAGCATACGGGATGGCCTTATTCGAAAGCTAAGTTGATGAAAGGCACATTGTGATCAGCAATGTACACCATCCGATGACCTGGCCTGGCCAATCACGTGGTCCGCATTTCCCCTGAACTGAAAGATCGATTCAATGCTTCCTTTTGGGTCTGTGGTAACATATTGGATTTGTAAACATTGTTCTTTAGTTTATTGCAACCGTGAACATTATGTCTATTTTATCCAGTTCCAACGACTAAATTATTAAATATGTTTTTTTTTGTGACGATACACGATGTTATATGAGAATAATTAGACTAACGAAGATTCAAATGCTCTCTCATTGACTTTTGTTATATATAGCAACTGTAAAATGCGGCGTTACTACTTTTTTTTTTGTATAAATGATACACCATTTCATGGTGCTAAACGTTTCTCGTATGGGTTTCTGATGTCGTTATGAAAGAGGTGCTTATAATCTATTAAAAGTTTACACTACAACTTCATTTTCTCAAGGAATAATATTATTCCAGAGTGACAAAAACCTGGTGAACGTAGTCGTCTACAAGTATGGTGTGATTCAAGTAAAATCCCAACCTAAAATGGTCTTCAGTTTTGCCAGTTATCCATCAATAACAGAAACCTATATATCTCTAAAAACGAGTATGCGTTTGTTAATCGACTCTATCAAACAACAAAGTTGAGAAGTATAATCGCGCTTTGACCGATCCAGAGAATTCATATACGCTTTAGCATCTAGTAGACTATGGGGTCCAGTTAGAATAAATAAGAGTGTCATTAGGAACATACACTCTTTTAAAGTACGTAGTGTCCCCTAGCGGGCAGTTAAAGCAGGTGAGTTAATCATTTCTTCATATTTGGCGGTATTAGAAGTTTGAATTTCAGATTAAGATAAAAAAAAAAGATGCATAAAATATACTTATCTAATTTAATTTAATCTTTACCCATTTATTATGAAGTTCTTAAGATTTCCACTCAGTCTTGTAGTCTAATATAGCACTATTTCATTAATTCTAGAAATCTTCAGGATGATATAATCTTTGATTTATTACTAAAACAGTTTATGAAGTGAGGTAGTTGTTTCAGATGGAAAATATTTGCAGTCATGAAGAAATTTAATGGAATGTGTAATTGTAACCTTTTCTTCATAGAGCGTGAGTGGTTTAGCAATCGAGACAGAAAATTATTTGATAGTATATTGTCAACTTAATGTGACAGTCCCATGAAAGGGCAGAATGCTGCTGTTATTTAGCCCTAGGAAACACACTATCACTTTAGCCCTAGGAAACATATATATTTCACTTTATCGTGCTGCTACTGCGTAAATCTCACTGAGAGATTTAGAAATGTATTATTTCTATTTTCAGAAAATTATTTGTATAAATATACAGGTTGTCAATGATTATCAAAACTATGGATAAACTTGAAAGCTAGCCTAGTTTGATCATTTGGTCAAGAGTTGGATAATACGACCTTTTCATGCAAGAATCCTCTCCTATATGAACTTGTGATGCTGGTAGCTCTACTGTGGCGCAGTGAACGCTTCTGAAGCAGCATCAGCGGTTTCTTTCGAAAGTTCTGCTGTCTAGACATCACTGTGGATCTGACTTCGTAGACTATGTCGATATTTGAGAAGGAAGTCTTAGGACAAGACCACAATTTTTATCCCTAACAGCGGAATTTCCTTGACCGTATAAAATTGTTTTGGGATGTTGTGCTCTGGTATATGACTAATATACTCTTCTCATTTCTTGTAGGCATTTAGATAGAGGCTGAACAGATTTAAGTATGTTGACTTGCTGAAGCATTTCTGTTCAGTAAAGATATATCTAGAATGCTATCGCATATCTCACAAGAAAGTAACTGAGCTTTCTTCAATATATCTTCAGAAGACCGAAGACAAACAAACATACTGGAGAACTGTACCGACAAATACATGGGAGGCATTCAGTTTCATGGGGGAAGATGATTCCACTTGCACTCACGCACATTCTTCTATCGAAGTTAGATGTGACCTTCTACATCATGCTCATAACCCGACAGCAATGTTTAGTTTTCTTGCGAGTTCACTGCTTAGTTATGTGAACCCGTTAACAATTCGCAGTGAACTTAATGTTCTACGTACGTCTTTCCGGGGATGAAATGGTGTAATATTTCAGATTTTTTACGCTTAGTGGGAGGTCGAAATTGTCGTAAGCTATTTAGAATTGATCAATTTCCTGCTCATTACCAAAACTGACAGAAGGCACAGAGAGAGAGAGAGAGACAGAGAGACAGACAGACAGACATACAGAGAGACAGACAGAGGATGGGGATAGTCATGTGCGATGAGAAACCGACTGAGAACAAACTCTCTCGGTTTAGTGACGGCATGAACACAGCTGGTGTTACGTAAGTTGCTGTCAGTACGATTAACTACTGCATGTCGGAGTCTTCCGTATGGCTGTTAGTTAAACGAAGACATGATATAACTAGAACAAGGAATCTGTCGACTTCATCTCGTAGCTTGGCTGATGGCCTACGTATCATAAGTCTGACTGACCAAGACTGAACTGTGGCCTAACAACAACAACAATGACCAATATCATCAAGTCCATAATTATCGCCACTTGTAGTTAGGTTAGTTCCAAGTGATCTAGCAGTAAATTTCGTGTTAAATCTTAACCTCTTAGTTATAATTTAAAATAACAAATTTAAAACTTTATGTCCTGCAAATACCTACGTAATCGTTTATTCTGCGTGAAACAGGGTTATTTTGCCCCCAACTCACAACTTGCAGTTTCATAATGTAAGCAGGATTAAAAGGCAAGACACTTTGACTGTTGTTGTTGTTGTTGTTGGCACTCCGTCGCTTACGACGTCGAGGGTTCCAGTTGATCCGATCAACGGAACAGCCTGCTCGTGAAATTCACGTGCAAGTGGCTGAACATTCCACAGACACGTGTACACTTAACGTAGTTCTCGGGGATATTCAGCGTGACACACAATGACAAGGCTGACCCTTTGAATTGCAGGCACAACAGAAACAGGAAGTAAGACTGAGAGAAAGTTGTGGTGAATGAGTACAGCAGGGTTAGCGACCATCCCCTGCCGGAGCCTCGTGGAGCTTTAGGTGTTTTCGCTCAATAAACTCTCACAACGCCCGGTCTTGGAATCGAAACCGCGATCCTATGACCGCGAGTCCACTACCCTAACCACTGGACCATTGCGCCTCCACTACACTCTAACTAACCCAGTCAGATATTAACGTTTGTTTTGTCCGATGGGAGCTGACTTGTGTGAGACCTCAACAACAGTGACAACAACAATACAATGACGACCAACGACATCAATAAAAACTCAAACAGCGACTACTAAAATGCCCTGTGGTCCAAATAGGTGTTCTTTGTGTGGTCGTTCATCGTGTTACGAATAGTAGCTAAATCTCTCTCATATTACATCATTTTCTCCGAAACAGATGAACACACTGGAAAGATTTGGATGTTGAAGAATTTATCATCGAAATTAAGATGGGACAGTCACGACTGGTGTGTCTTTCATCATCAATCTGTTTAGTTAGAGTGTCATGAGGATAACGAGCAACAAGACTGACTAACGGACTTAAAATCATGGAGACGTTTTTTGTGATGGTGTGATGGTCATGCATCTTCTATCTTCTAATTTAATAAATATTAGTGATGTCAAAAGAGTTAGATGAAGCAGGAACAACAAAACCAGTAACAACAATTGTAACCTGAAGAATAGGTTTAGCAGCAGCAGCAGCAGCCGAAGCAGCAGTAACAATGGACACAATAGAGACAACAATAACAACATCCACGGCAATAACAAAGTAACCTCAGTAAATAGCTGGTATTTTAGAATCAAAGGCAAAGTTGACCTTAGCGGTATTTGAACTCTGAACGGTAACAGCCGAAAGAAATAGCGCTCAGCGATTTGTCTGATGCGCTACCGATTACGTCAGTTCGTACTGACGAAAGAACCCCGAAGTGAGACGGAAATGTAGTAGTAGTAGTAGTAGTAGTAGTAGTAGTGGTGGTGGTGGTGGTGGTGGTGGTGGTGGTAGTAGTAGTAGTAGAAGCAGCAGCAGCAGCAGTAGAAATGTTGGTGGTAGTAGTAGTAGTGGTGGTGGTGATGGTATTGGTGACTGTAGTAGTAGTAGTAGTGGTGGTAGAAGATGATGGAAGAAGAAGAAAACGAAAAAGAAGAAGAAGAAAAAGAAGAAGAAGCCGAACAAGATTCAGAAGAAAGGGAAAATATAAAAGTGTGAGCGTGAACATGCGAATGTGTTTCTGTGTGTGTGTGTGTGTGTGTGTGTGTGTGTGTGTGTCTAATTGCTGTGTGTAGTTCTATGTAAAGGAATGTATGAGGCAATAAGACAGATGCCATAAGTTCTCTCTCTCTCCCTCTCCACCCCCATACACTCTCACTCCACCCGCTTTCACTTTGCACCATTTTCCTTACGCCATTAGGTAACGCTAATACCCCCTGCTCTAACTCCCACATAACGTCAACGCTCAAAATATCAAGCCATTTAGTCTCCCACTGTGATGGAGCTATCAACAGTAGCAGCTATATGTGAAATTGGTTAAGTAAACTACATATATCCTGTTATCTACCTCTCTGTCAGAGTTTCTTTCCTTTTCTACCCCACATCTCATTCTTACACACGCACGCGCACATTCGCTCATGTAGACTCATTCACACATTCCGAAATACATTTGTATACATATGTACATACATGTAAATATATGTTGATTTATAAGATATATATGTAGTTAAATGAAAGTTATATAATATATATGTATATCTATTTGCATATATGTCTATATATAAATATGTATATATGTCTATATATATATATATATATATAGATATATATATATACATTATATATATTATATAATATATGTACATTAAAACATATATATACGTTATGTAATATATATATATATATATATATATATATTACATAATATATATTTATTATAATATATATGTATTATAATATATGTATATTATATAATATATGATATATACATATACATTATATATAAATATGCTATATAACATGTGTGTGTGTGTGTTTGGTGGGTGTGTGCGGTGGATAAATTCTCGTCTAAATTACGCAACAATGAAAATAACATTGACATCTCAATTTAAGAGCTATATTTATTAAAATTGCATAAAATTATCTTGAGATACTAAAGAGTAAATTTATTCACTAAAAACGCCATTGGCTTCAACCATGGCCTCCAGACAACTTCGGTATCTCCAGCAACTCTGCTGGGCAGTTTCCTTGTTTAAGTTGGCGAATGCTGCCATAATCCTTGCCTTCAGTTCATCTTTGGTGTTACAAAGAGTTTTGTTGGTTTTTCGCTCAACTGCACCCCACATATAATAATGAAGCGGGTTGCATCCTGAGGAATTAAGTTGTCAGATGTTAGGGGTGATTGTCTGACATTCATGACTTCTCTGCTGCTTGTGTGACATGGTGCAGTGTCCTGTCGCCAGATATAAAGTCCTTCTGCTAGCAGCCAACCTCTGGACCCAGGGCAGTACTACCTCCTGCAGACACTTGATGCAGGCCTCCGTGTTGAGCCTGAGGCTGTGTGGGAAGATGAATGGAACCATAACATCACCATCGCTAATCATCACTCGAAACACCATGATGTTGACTAGATGTTTGATTTTTATCACTCTCGGTACATATCCTCAGATTGCACTGTCCTCAGATTGACACCCAAACACTCTGAAATGTTCGTATTGGAGCTTCCGGCGCGTGTGGCAATCAGTACAGTATGTTTCCAAATTTCTGGCAGAATGATTTTCGTCATGGAGCTTTCTTTTCTCACAGACGGTGCCTAACTGACCCTACTATACTGTGTAGTCGACAAACTCGAAAACAAGCAATGCACATGCGCGAAATTAAAAATAATATTTGTTGTAATTTACCCGTCGCACACTATATATATGTATGCACACACGCACGCACACGCACACACACACGCACACATATATATGGATAGTTGCATATACACACGTACATAATACACTTCTGTGTGTGTGTGTGTGTGTGTTTGTTCATTTTGTGTGTGTAACTTCTTGGAGACATGTGGACGAATGTCGAAAATTGTTTCTGCCTATATAGGCGTCATTAGTATGTGAATGTCCGAGGCTGATTGAAACGAAATAGGAAAAATCAGAAATCATTTACACTGTATATTAGCTTTCATAAAGGAGACGAAAATGCATGAAGAGAAGACATTCGTGCAGGTCAGCAGGAAGAAATTGAACAGTGAATACGAAGAAATTTATATAATGCATGAGAAATTTTTTTGTTTGAACGAAATTATCTTGCTTTACGGAGAAGATGAAAAAATATTTCGCGATGATGGTTATTGAATTTATATATACGATGGGTAGATAATCAGAAAGACTGGGAAATGTTCCTGAATAATTACAGAACAAATTGTTTTTCTGCTCACAAGAGAAGCCGTTTTAGCCTGAATTGCTTCATCAGCGTATGATAGTAGTTCCATGATCTTAGCCATACACAAGTCTTAGAGATTTAGAAAATGATTTGAGGATATTTATGTACAATGGTAACGTGCTTAATTTATGAGAAAAGATAAATTAACATAAACTGATAAAAGATAAATAAGCATAAACTGTAATAAAGTCTCGTCACTAATGTAGTGAAAATTTATGTTTTCTGTACAAATTTATGTTTTATGACAATGATTCTGATGTCTCTTTCTTACACCGAATAACGCAGACGCATCAGGTGTTTGAGTGTGTATGCACACACACACACACACACACACACACACACGCACACACACACACAGATATGTATGAACATTAAAAATAAGAAAATGGACAAACAAAAGGACGTTTATATAGAATGCATTAGCTTGACGTTCAGTAATGATGGCAAAATAGAGAGTATTTCTAACGTTTCGAGCATAGCTCTTCGTCATAAAGTGAAGAAAGGAAAGGTCCGGAGAAGAAATATACAAGGCAAAGCGTCCACATATAACCACAAATCTGCTTTTCCTAGACTCTTTAGCTAGGCTTTTTTTTTATCCAGACTTCTTTGATCACCTTTCTCCCGAAGAGCTATGCTCAAAACGTAAAAGACCCACGCTTTTTTCCACCTTTAATGGGGACCAAGCTAATACACTCAATATGTGTGTCCTTGTGATGTTTCATTATTTGTTATATTTAATTTTCGGTTTGAATATTATCGCACGCTCACAAGGATCTTCTACGTTTTTGCGAAGACGATTTGGAGTACCTAATTCTTGGATTTCCCTATAACGGATTACCCTCCGCTTGGATTACGCTACCTTTTGAATTCCTTGGAGAACGTCGTTTTTATACCTTTTATTATTATTATTATTATATATATATATATATATATACATATATATATATAACGTAGGCACAGGTGTATCTGTGTGTTTAGAAGTTTGCATCTCAGTTAGGTGCTGGGTCCAGTCCCACGATATGGTAAGACAGTATTTACGTTGGAAAATATGTAAACACTACAAAACCAGCATTCCTGCTTACTTGTATGAACATCATCCTGAGTCAGTTGTTGAAGGTAAAAAATGTCAGTATCCTCTGTGATTTTGCCGTCAACACTGACAGAATGATCCATGCTAATCGACGAGACAAACTCATTAAAGACAGCGAAGAAAATACTAGATTAGTCGATGTAATACTAGATTAATAGATGTAAGTGTTCCCAGTGATAAAAATATATCAGTAAAGGATTTTATAAAATATAAGGACATGGAAAGCAAGAATTATTCCTGTTACTGCGGGTGTCCTAGGTATAAGAAAGAGATGTCGGAAACATCTAGATAATGTTCCAGGAGAACCATATCACAGAGAAATCCAAAAGTTTGTGCTAACAAGCACTGCCCACATCCTTAGAAAAACACTCAATTAAAATGTCTGTGTTGTATTATATGAAGATATTTTGCAACTGCCTCTGCCACTTGCCCTGCCCAAGCTTTCAGTCATATTGGAACATCACTTAATCCTTCACTCGCCCCAGGACACTGGGTGTGTCTCGGCAAGTGATTGCATCAAACATGCAGATTAAAAGTAAATAATATTAATAATAATAATAATAATATTATGTTTTTGAATTCTACTTTCCTGTTTGTTTTCCTGCTTGTTCCCCACCCAACATTCATATATATGCGTACATTGATATATATGTGTGTGCATTGATTTATCAATACACACTCGGCTTTTCCTCGCATTGAGCCACTTTTATAATCTTAGGATTCTCGGATGTACTCAGCAATCGATATAAAAATAACTGTAGCCACTTCGATGAAGAGTATTACAAGTAGCCTGTAGCCTTGTGTGACGTGTTGTGCCGCCAGTTTGTCGGCTTTAAATCGTGCCTTTCTCGATTGGTTGGTAGGAGATGGTGGGTTAGCGTTGGCGTGTTTACATATCCAGTGGGATAAAACGTAGTCTCTATTAAAATGACACACGAACCCAACGTAGCGCCAACGACTGTGTAGCAGAAGTGCCAGGAATTGAGAAATCCGGTTTACATCCGGCATGATTTAAGACCAACGGGAGTGAAACATCCTTTAAGCCCTTTTTCAGTAATCTACCTGTCGGATAGGACACCGTTATCTTCAGTTTCTCTGAGATCATGGTTTTGACTCCGTATCCTTGTAGGCTGCCTGATATGGAGAAAATCAACTAACGTTCGACCTCACCGCTTCTGAGTGCTTGAGAGGAAGCTAAGGCCAAGAGAGCCAACTCTTTTAATAAATCTGATCGGATCAGGACTCAGTGTCTAATGGCCGTATTCAACAGAAGACACTATGGATGCACAACGAAAGTCTAAACTGATGGATGGTGACTTGGACACTTCAGGGACCTGTGGTTATTAAAACTTGTGATAACAATATAATGCAAGGAATGAATTCTCATCTTTCGTCACAATAGTCTCTATGTTACAAATGCCATTTCTTTGTTTTTAGCAATCGAAGCAGGGAAAGTGCATCTAGTTTTTAATGGAATGACCGACATTAACCACACGACAACGTTCTGATGAGGATTTACTGATTTAAATGTGTCACCCCCTTTATGACGTATTGTGGACCCGACTGCAGCTCAAAACATGATACAGAGAGAGCTAACATCTGACTAAGGATTAGACGAGCAACCATAATGACCAAAAAGGTAATGTTAAATATTGGTGTCCCCAAGACACTGAATAGAGCATGGAGACTAACAAATTCAAGCAACAAAAATTGCTCAAGTTGGAACATCGCAGTTGATGAGCTCTTTACAGATTTTAAGGAGACAAACAAGATCACACTAGACAAGATACTGGGAAAACAATTCAAGTAAACTTAATGGACACACGAGGTTAGTCTCTGGCTGATGGATACGAAGTGCTTATTTTGGGTTGCACGATTTTCTTTAACGGAGAATCTACTGAAATATAAAAATGGCAGTAAAACACCAAACCCGGCAGAACGAGATGTCATGGCTGAAAAAAAAACAAAAAACAAACATTGTTGAGAGTTGAAAGGAGGCCTTCATCTTAATTAGTCGAGAGTAGCTTGTAGTGTCATCATTAAATTTAGAAAAATTGTCCAACCAATTTTATGGAACATCAAGGATGAGGAATTCCGAGTCCTTATAGGCATGAAGGATAACCTATGGACGTGGAAGGATAATGTATAGAGACTCCCAGAATGTCTGATATGGTGAGAGTATCGTTGATATTAAACATTGGATTTCTGAAATTCTGGAATATGAATTGCGTATTTCGGTGCCTACGCAAAGTAGTTGTTGAAGACAAACTACCAGCTGCGTTACTGAAAATAATGGTTACTCATATAGGCAAAAGGATAGCAATTTTAAAGGGAGAGGATGTTATTGGAGCTAGTATTTGATTGGTACTTTATTTTATCAACCCCAAAATTCAAAAATTACGCAAGAAAAAAATGACCTTTACAGGATTTGAACTCAGAATGTACAGACGGACAAAATGCCGCTAAGTATTTTGCCCGGCGTGTAAACGATTCTGCCAGCTCACCGCCTTACATTCATTTATCCATAATAAGAACGAGATAAAGTTGTATACAAGGATTGCTATTTGTGGCAAAAGTCCTCGACGGCTGTAGAACATATAAAAACAATTATAAATGACAAGGTAGCATCATGATGTATTGGCGTGTTTGATATTTATAAATATACATGTTCACTTTAATATCACAAAAGACAGTGTTCTGGAGCGGTGAGAAACTGTGAGAAAGATAGCTGGAAGGAGTGTATCCTGTAGTAGGTGCTACTTCTAGAGGCAACCAATGTTATCTAGTTTAAAACTATTACATGTCACATGGCGAGAGATACATGCAGCGTCCAGGCTATTGTAAAAATTCTAACAAGGTCGCTGATCTAAGATGAACCATTGGGTTGTTCCCTACTTTTCTCCTGTTCCCTCATATACCTGGGAGTTACTGGATTACAAAGAATTATCCGCACGGCCTTTATTCGTCTGATTAAACCACAATAAACAGAGAAATAAATGAGAAAATAACATCATAAAACTTTAAAAAAGATGCACATTTCTTCAATGTAACATGAATTAAATATGGGGAAAATCAAATAACATGCAGAAATACATAAAATAGGGAACTTGTAACGGCAAACCTTATCAAAAAGGAAATATATTTATGTATGATATGCGAACGGACAAAGAGCAAGGTCAGATTTCAACTCGCAAAATTAACGAAACGTCATTAAATCTGACAATGTTTTTCTGAAGTCTTTCTCTCTCACGATTGGGCTGTGTAATTCCTTGTCTGGCTCTATGTATCTCTGTGTGAGTGTATATGTATTGTGCTAATGCAGAATCCTCTGCGGACTACCAAGAAATTGCAGCCAATTATACCTCGAAATTTCACTCAGTACTTCATGAAATCCGCTTGTAAATGAGCGCACCACCAACCCACAAAATGTCGAATGGATTTCGAAGGACAGAGTGCCTGAATAAAAGACAACTGGATCAAAACATGATTGAATTTCTTGATAATTTTGGCCGGTGAAGTTTGACATAGTTTAAAAAAAAGGCACATAACAAATCCATTCATCTGTCGAGCTGCTTGTTTGTCTGTTTGACTGTTTGTCTGTTTGTCTGTTTGACTGTTTGTCTGTTTGTCTGTTTGACTGTTTGTCTGTTTGTCTGTTTGACTGTTTGTCTGTTTGTCGTTCTGTCTAACTGGCTGCTTGTCTGTCTATATCTGCATGCAATTCGTTCTGTCTCATGTACGCAGATATATATATATATATGCATGCCACATATAAAAACACGCTTATACTAAAATATCCGTTACATCTTCCAGCGTACAAAGCTCATATTTAAAACCTCTACGCATTTATTTCTCTCGCCCGACCCTCTCTTTCACATACCGCACGCATAAACTTGGTTCATACTGGCACCAAAAACCTCATAAAGA
>NC_069001.1:26271165-26278821 GCF_001194135.2 Octopus bimaculoides | reverse complement strand
ATATATATATATATATATATATATATATATATATATATACACACATACACACACACATATATATGTATTCAATATAAATATGTAACTTACAATTACGTATAGAAAGGCATGCACACGCGCCGATGTGTATGCGTGTGAGTGCGTATATGTGTTTGTGTGTACGTGCATACAAGTGTGTGATTGTGTGTGTATACCTTATCAGAAAAAATATACTTCAAACATGATATTTACCTCCTGTATAATTATGTAATTATATAATTTGAATGATACATGAGAATGATTGAAACGGCTGTAGAAAGCAAATGATTGAAGTATCATTGATGTTTTAAACTGTTTGTAGATATCTATATATGTGCGTGAGTCTCTATTCATGTATGCATGAATGTATGTAGGTATGCATATATGTATGCATGAATGTATGTATGCATGCATGTATATATGTATGTATGCACGTGTGCTTATGTATTGATGTATTTACATACGTATGTGTACCTTACTGGAAAACGTAAATTTTCTTTCAAAATTAATTTCACAAACTTTTCAAATTTCGGAATTTGACTCCTGTTATTTTCTCGGTTAATAATAATAATAATAATAATAATAATAATAATAATAAAAGATGGGCTACAACAAATATTTTGCTCAATAACACAGATTTGCTTGTCAGTTGTTTGACCTTAACCAGTTGAGCATGTAACTTGCTGGCTGATGATATGTGCATCTCTGATCATGAGCAGAAGTAGTGAGGGAGTATCATAGCCATGTGTTGAGAGGGATTCTTTGGGGTTTGTATAATTCACCTTTTGGAAACATGAGTTCAACAACCTTAAACAAACCTTATTCAGGGACCTTTTGAGCTGGATGGGCTACTCGACCTGAAGAAAATTCTAACTCGGCCCCACCTGCGAGGTCAGGCGCTGTTTTTCTTGATATGAGACCACTATGTTGCGCGCATATGATTGCGATGCATGTGCCTCGTGTACTCTTATCAGACGGGTAGTCATGATGGGTATACTGGGCTTCGTATATTTTACCCCAGTGTCACTTTGATGGTATGCACTGCTCTCTCACTCAATAATAATAATAATGGTTTCAACTTTTTCCACAAGGTCAGTAATTTTGGGGAAGGTGATGAGTCGATTAGATCGAACCCAGTGTTCAACTGGTACTTATCTCGTATTGAACCCGAAAGGACGAAATTCCGATCTCAGCGGAATTTGAACTCAGAACCTAAGGACGGATGAGATACCGCTAAGCATTTCACCCGGTCTGCTAACAGTTCTGCACGCTCGAATAACAATATGCCTTTATGCAGTACCAAGGAATGGCTCTCATGGCTTCTCATCTTAACTGATTGGAAGTGTTATCATGTACATTGTTTTGTCTTGGTATAAAAAAATGCCTGCAACAAATATTCTGCTCAATACCACATATTTGCTCGTCATTTGTTTGATTTTAACTAGTTGAGGATGTCCCCTAATGGCTGACGATATATACATCTCTGATCACGAGCAGAGGTAATGCGGAAGAATCATAGCCTTGTGTAGAGAGGAATTCTTTGGAGTTTGAATAATTCACCTCTAGAAACATGAGTAACCCTTATTTAAGAAATTCTTGAGCAGGATGCGCTACTTAGCATGGAGAAAATTTTAACGAGGATCCACCTGCAAGGTTATGCCCTGTTTATCTTGATATGAAATCACTATGTCGCGCACATATGGTTGTGATGCATTTTTTCTGGTGTACCCTTATGAGACGGGTAAGCATGATGGGTATACTGGGTTTCGTATATTCTACCCCAGTGCCACTTTGATGGCATGCATTGCTGTCTCATTCATTGGTAGTAGAAGTAGTAGTAGCAGTGACCCAAAACCTCCACTGGCTACACTGCCATCAGTATGTATAAGTGGTTACAGGTGATTGCTACCAACATACAGCAGAAAATGTTATGGACGAAAAGGGGAAGGCAAAAATCCTCTGGGACTTTGATTTCCAAACAGACAAAGTGTTAGAGCACCGAAGGCCGGATATAGTAACCTTTAGGAGGGAAAAACAAGAGTGCCTAATAATCTACATAATAGTGCCGGGAGATCACCATATCATCATGAAGGAAAGAAAAAATTGATAAATATAGGGACCTGAGAATTAAGATCGCCAAGATGTCGCAGCTACGAGAGAAGAACCTGCAGGTTATCCCTCCTGTCATTAGAGTATTGGGTTCAATACCACCCAATGTGAAAAAAAAAAACATTTGAAAACTTTAGAAATACCCTACAATCTAGATGTATTGCAAAAGTCGGAATTACTTGAAACTGCACGCATATTGCTCGAAGTACTGTCTGTCTGAGGTCCTTGTTGCGACTTGACAAACATTACAAACCCCTGGTAGACACAATATCTTCAATCATCAATCTCACGATATTGTACACTGTGTGACCTCTATAATAATAATAATAATAATAATAATAATAATATATAGACAGGAGAATTGGATCTATCAGAATTCCCTTCGATTCCGAAGAGAGTTACCTTGGAGCACATCCTTAGAAGCTGTCTAAGGATGTGCTTAGACAGCTTTCCTTCGAGGAATGAAATCTGACGACAGGTACCGAGAGTCATAAAAATCAAACACCTAGTCAACATCATAGTGTTTGGAGTGATCTCTAGTGATGGCGACCTTATGCCTCCATTCATCCTCCCACACGGTCACAGACTCAACACGGATGCCTACATCAATTGCCTGGAGGAGGTAGTGCAACACTGGGTCAAGAGGGTGGCTGCTCGGAGATCCTATATCTGGCAACTGGACTCTGCACCGTGCCATACAAACAGGAGGACCCGCTTTGACTATTATGTGTGAGGCGCAGTTGAGCGAGGGACCAACAAAACTTCTTGTAACACGAAAGATAAACTGAAGGAAATTCTGAAGTCATCAGGACGCCGTGGCTGAAGCTAATGGCGATTTTATTGAATATAATTATTCTTTTTTATTTCAAGATATTTTTAGATAAATTTATATATATATATATATATATATATATATATATATATATATATATATATATAAATAAATAATATACATATACATATATGCATATGTATATATATATATAATATACTATAATATGCATATGATCTTTTAGACGAATATATCGATGGTACCATCAATTATTTCACTTATTTGACAGTTACTGATTGAGGCCACCCAAGAAAAGGGGAATGGCTAATTAATTTTTGAGGGATATCTAAACCGAGAATTTTAACATATATAATCAAATACCCATATGATACTGTAATTGAGGTTGTACGGATTTTAACTTGCACCTACATTCGTGTATACGTATTTTTGGTTGTCAATGTGTATCTGTCTCTGCGTGTGTGTGTGTGTGTGTGTGTGTGTTTGTGGACAGAAATACAGTGAGATGGACTGGAAATATAACTGGAATGATTCTTGAAATAATCAAGGATAATGTTCCACCGATTTTACTGTTATGAATAACTATTAGAGGCAATGAACTATTACATTCCGTAGCGTGGCAGAAAAAAAAACATAACGCAATTATTCATTTTAGGGAACTCCTGTCCACTCAGCAGAATATCAAGAACGGTGATTGTTGCAGCAAGAGAAGGAAACTGCGATGATATGGCGTACCATTTAGAAACTGGCCTTTTAATCACACACATTTGAATGGCACAAAGTCTGGTTAAGCTCAGGACAAATTGACGTCAAAGCAGGAGGTAGTTTAGAACGCACTCCCACACACATATACACCCCCACACACATACACACTCGCACAACCACAAAGATTCACACGTGTGCGTTTGGTTGTTTGTATATAAATTGTGTACATACATACATACATACTTACATATATAGGATATTGTTGTTTGTGACAGACGAGAAAAAGCAAGTACAGTCATAATGGTCAGTTGTCCTGCTGATGCGATTATCTCTTTGAAAATCAAAAAGAAATAAGATGACCAGGGACAACTGCTTCACTATCTCCAGGTTCTATATCCGCGTTACAAATTTACACTTACACCAATTATAATTGGAGCACTAGGTTTTGTAAGTAAATGCTTAACTGTGAGTCAGGATAATCTTGGAGTTTAAAAAAAATATCTACCATCTGATACGAACATTATATATACTGTCTGTAAGCAGAACAGCAAAACTATGTAAGACTTTTCTTAGGCTTAAGATGTGACATTGTTTTCGTTATCGACATTCCAACGATGGAGCTTTGTATCTTTGTTAGAATTCAGCTCCTTCTGCCAAAGGAAGAATTTAAATAATTAAAAACAGAAAAGAACATGCTTGTGCATGCATTCATATATGTGTAGTGAGACAAACAAACAATGATTGTCTTCCGAAGAAAGGTTAACAAAGAAGGAGAAACATTGAGTAGCGTCGACGTGAATGACCGATCAAGCCGATGTATGAATGCTAATTGTTCTTAAGAAGACGAACAGCTAGAATAAAACTCTCAGCGGAGTTTCTTCCATCACTTTAGGCTCTGGCTTCAGATCTAGTCCTGGTTAAGTATCCCTTTCATTTCCTCAAGGTCGATTAAAGAAATTACCACTTAAGTACTGGGGATCGATGCAAACAAGTTCTCTCTCTCTCTTTAAAATTGCTAGCCTAGAAATCTGCAATGGACCGACGTCCCGTTCTGCGGAATGTTGTGATCTCGGTCACTTACACGATATGGAAACCGAGTGACCAACTGTTAATTCACCCCCGACGTACAAGAATTGAAGAAAAAAAAAAGCAACACCACAACCTATATATTGATGAGCTGTGATTTCTAGTATAGGCAAAACATTGGATGATCTGTAGCAGTATTGAATCGCTCTAATATGGCTTTCAACCGCCCTGTTTCAGAGGAATACTTGCTAAGTATTGAGAGCGAGTGATTTGTTGCTTGTGAGTACGAGTGTTCAAAAGGAAAAGTATGAAAACACAGATGTTCATAATAATCTTTCTTCCATTTCTGTCACCAATCATACATACATACACTTACCCCCACTAACCCCATATATATACAAAGAGAGAGAGAGAGAGAGAGAGAGAGAGAGAGGGGGGGAAGGACACAAAGAGACACAGAGACAGGGAGCCAGAGAGAGAATGACATTCTATAATCGGATGTAATGTTCAGCCTTAAGTCAGCAATGACGGAACTGTCACGTGATCAAAGGCATCCCAATCACGACTGAACTATTTTGTTTCCTTTTTTGA
The DNA here is from genome assembly GCF_001194135.2 of Octopus bimaculoides. Lineage (NCBI taxonomy): Eukaryota > Metazoa > Mollusca > Cephalopoda > Octopoda > Octopodidae > Octopus > Octopus bimaculoides. The sequence goes on along the minus strand of NC_069001.1, from coordinate 26,273,582 downwards.
TTAAATCCCCCCACCCTAATTTTGCATTATGCAAAGTGTCCCGCCGATTAATTATCTGAACAGAATATGATGCTCTTTGCAGGAGATTTGACTGCCATTTGAGTCGAACATCCATTTAGAAGTAGATTCGTTATTTATAGACAAGTTGGATCGCTGAATGTTTATTGTCACTTCTGACATGCAGACATGTGGGATACAAAATATGCCGAACGACTTGTGCCTAGTTTATAAACACGCGTTTCTACGATTTAATGGGACTTTTCCTAGACATGACAGCTACACATTCCTCTGTTGATAGTATTCCAGCTTATATAATAAAGAGTAATCTGACTTTTATATGACGTTCGTCCTTTCAGTTCTTGATAAAGATATCTAGATAAACAGCTTTAATCCTTATGGGTCCTAGGATGGCTTGTTAGTCAAATATTGATATAAAATTCTGTTACTTTTGGGGCACGTAATATCAGAGTCAGAACCTGTTGGAGACCATGTTTTTTGTGCAGCCGCCTCATCTTAGTTTTTACAACGATTTCTGACTCTTAGAGTTGTACTCCAGAGTATACAGAACTATTTAACTGTGAACGGTCTTCAAGATATTCCCGACTAAACAAATTTATTCCTTCCGTATATAAATGGGCATATCCGGCCCAAATAGTCTTCTTGCTTTATATTCAAACTGGCCAGATTCGGCCTCTCACACCTGCCCTACAATGTCATCCTAAAAATAAACAATCGCACATGGAAATCTCAAAGCTATGAGATTATGTAGGATTAATTCAAAGCAATGTGAATAAATGAGTATTACACTTGAAGGACTAATGTGAATGAGTCAAGTTAAAACTTCTCAATGGACATATCTGGCCAAAAGAGTCCACATGTCTGACGTTCAAACTGGCCAGATTCAGCCTCTCATACCTGCTATACAATGTCATTCTAAAAGTAAACAATCACATCATTGAAATCTCAAAGCTATGAGTTATGTAGAAATAATTCAAAACACGATTAAGTATTACATTAGACAGATTAATCTGAATGCTAAAGGGTTAAGGTAAACGTTTTCAAGGGGGTCTTGAGAGTGTCTTGTATCCCCTCTTTAGGTCAGCCATACGACTGACAGCCAACTGCTAATGCACCCCTGACATACAAAAATTAAAAAAATGGAAATCAACTGAACAACCTATATAGGTATGAGCTGTGATTTCTACGACAGGCAAGGTACTAGATGATGTGTAGTAGTATTGAATCTCCATAATGTGGCTTTGAATCATCCTATTTCACAGGAAAACTAGTTACGTATTGGGAAGTGTGAAACCTATGTACAATAATATCCATTTCCGCCCAGGCGGGTATGTACGCTTGAAATGTGTAATATTTTCTTTTCTTAATTAAGATGAGATAATCTGACTTAAATGACATTTCGCAGCGAGTTCTTGCAGGTTGGGGGGGAGCAAACTTGCCTCTTCACATCCTCATATGTGTGTGCGCTCGCATGCATGCGTGTGTTTCTTTGTGTGTGTGTATGTGTGTTTCTGTGTGTAAATATATATCTTCGCAAATATCGAATTTATTATGCACTTGCTTTCTTCACTAGCAATCGCTTAGCATTGGCTGTTTGAGTCCCAAACTACACACACGATCGCGCGCGCGCACACACACAGACACATACATATACATATACACACACACACACACACACACACACACACACACACACACACGTCCACAGACGCATACACATGTTTAGATCCAGTATGCCCCAAAGGTTTGCAGTGTGTCACAATAAGTTTGCTTCGTAAAGATGGCGTCTTTATTTTGATCTCACGCTATGGCATCTTTGGCACATGCCTTTTGCTATTTTCTCGGGTCAAACCACATCTTCTGAGTGGAATTGAGCAGAGGGGAGATGAAAACTGCATTGAAACCACCCTCTGTGTGAAAGGCATTAGTGATTCAAAACGTAAACTGTATTGCAGAACATGGTTATAAATTTAAGGGTAAATATGTCTGAGTAATGGTCAGGCACTTCCACATTAAATGAAATATTAGTGAACGACGGTTTCCAGTACACTTGCACCGATACTCTCTCTCTCTCGCTCTGTCTCTTTCGCCCTCGCTCTCTCGCTCTCGCTCTCTCGCTCATACACCCACACATACTCATACCCACACACACACACACACACTCTCTCTCTCACTCTCTCTAACACGCACACACACACACACACATACGTACACGAACACACAGAATCCCATACACACATGGTGTTGTACAGAGAACCTTTTTGAGTGACTATGAAACTAGTGGGATGAAAGTAGGAGAGGTATATTGCGGAACATCCTCTTCAGCCCAATATCTGTCACGAAATATTGCAAACGAAAAGCATTTGCTGAAGTCCGTTAAGGATAAAATTGTGAAGAGA
>NC_069001.1:26268791-26270988 GCF_001194135.2 Octopus bimaculoides | reverse complement strand
CTTTAGCGGATTAAAATCCACTGACATCTTTCCCTAGATGTCATCACGAAGAAATACTGTCTTCTAAATGTGGAAGTCAATATGATTAAACATAGTATTCGAAAGCTATTCTAGATTGCATTATATATATATATATATATATATATATATATATATATATACACACACACACAAACACACACACAAAATAAGGGGTGCTGGAAAGTTCCTGGAGCCCCTTCTGAGTTCTTTTACAGGGCTTAGAAAAACTGAGAAACCGCTGCAATAAGTGTGCGAATCTGGGAGTGAAATATGTTGAAGAAAATGATAATGAATTGATCCTTCTATCTTTTACCCAAAGCCAGGAATTTTACTGCACTCCTCGTATACATCATTATAATATGTGCGTGTGTGTGTGTGAGTGCGTGTGTGTATTTTGGGTGTGTAACAAAGTAAAGATGGTTGTTACCGCATGAGTAAAAATATAAGGAAAAGAACATTATTTACATTCGACAGATATTTGTTTTCATCTTGTTTGTTGTTAGCACAACGTTTCGGCTAATATACCCTCCAGCCGTCATCAGGAGTCTTGGGGAAAATTCGAACCTGGGTTCTCATTCCTAAGGTATTTTTCGGTGTTATTATTATTATTATTATTATTATTATTGTTCAGGTCACTGCCTGTAATCGAACTCGGAATCTTGGAGTTAGTAGCCAACGCTCTTAACCAGTACGCCATATGCCCGTGGGTATATTTCGAAGTTATTCCTAAGGTATTTTTCGATATTGTTATTATTATTATTATTATAATTATTATTATTATTATTACTATTATTATTATTATAACAACGAACCCAGGTTCGAAATTTCTCCAAGACTCCTGAAGAAGGCTGGAAGGCATATCAGCAGAAACGATGTGTTAACAACAAACAAGATGAGGTCAAATATCAGTCAAATGTAAATAATGTACATAATTCTTCATCTTTTAAATATAGAACTAAGGAAAAGAATCTGAAAATGCAGGAATCTTTTTAAAGTATCTTTTAACGTAACTTATTTTCACTTATGTAAAAAAGATTTTCAGAAATAAAGTGTGAGGTTTTGTGCATCCTCTCTAGTCTCAAAAATTAATTTACGAAAATGTATTCAAATCATTTGATAGTGTCTTTGACAACGATTAAGCTAAGTTAATAAGTACTTTTAAAAGTCTCCTGCATATTAAGATTAATTTTCTTCTATCTATCTATCTTGATATGTATATATATGTATATATATATCCTAGCTCTCTCTTGGTTACGACAATGTGTGTTCCAGTTGATCGGAACAATGGAACAGCCTGCTCTTCCGTAGCAATCATACAAAGTTCCTCTATCGATCCGGTTAACATACCGTATAGTAATCTAATACATGTAGACATGCAAAACAATTTCTCATACACTGGAAGTATTATTATTACTATTATTATCATCATTATTATTATATGATGAACGCTGCGAAACGGCCATCATCCTACGGATACCTAGTTTTTAAATAAATATATTCATTTCTCATACCTCTCGATTCTTTATGATCTATACGTATATTTAAGTATGTTTTTGTATACTTGTGTGTATATATATGCATTATATAATTATATGATGCGATTTCAAATGCATGATATATAGTTAATATCTCCATGCGCATCTTTATACAGCAAAGGCGAAAATTGCGTGGAGAGCTCGTACTGTAATCTAAATGGTTTCTGATTTTTCTCTGTAGTTAGAAAGACAAATGAATACATACAGGAAAAGATCAAAGCCTAGTTTTTTCTTACTATATTTAATTACATCATGCTACACGAATTTCATTGACAGTAATAATATCCGATACTTAAAGAAAAGTTTATAAGCAGAGTTTATAATTTATAATCAAATCATCAGAGTTTGTGTAGCACTCATAAAATCTTTCTCATTCAAACTCATCTGGACAATGTCATGCTATCACTGATAATAACTACACCTAGTAGTTATCTATGGGTGTTACAAATCACTTATAAGTCGATAATATGTGCTTGCACTGTTTTACTTATGTAACTGATAATTTAAGCAATGAGACAGCTAAGATGGCTTAACTAAATAATTTAAACACTTTTCGACCAGCTCTATACCTTACACACACACACACACACACACACACACACACACACACACACACACACACACACACACACACACACACA
>NC_069001.1:26266106-26268596 GCF_001194135.2 Octopus bimaculoides | reverse complement strand
ACACATTCAATTTTTCTGGCCTCAGTCATTAGACTCCAGCCATACTGAGCAGGTCCCTTTCAAAGGTTTAGTTACATTTATTCATTGTTGTACTTATCCATAAGGTTGCCTTTTTACCGATATCTATCTGCCAACAGTCTGGCTAAGGGACATTGACGTAACTTAGCACATGAACGCGCAAGCACGTGTGTGTGTGTGTGTGTGTGTGTGTCACCACGTGCCTGGGGGTTCGTACTGTTTCCTGCGAAACGAATTTCACGCTCAATGAATTGGTTGACGTGACGCTTATAACAAGCTAATGAAAGAAGATGCCACGCAGTCGGGCAACACCTGTACCACGTATCTGAGAATAAAATTTCTAAATTGTAATTTCGTCCGTGCTCGTATATGACGAAAAACATATAGTACAACAATCCCGAAAATAAGCATGATTTCGATCTATACACAAATTTACCATCGTTATATCTAATTCATCAGTTAGTAAAATGGGTAGGAGTGGCTGTGTGGTAAGTAGCTTGCTTACCAACCACATGGTTCCAGGTTCAGTCCCAGTGAGTGGCAACTTGGGCAAGTGTCTTCTACTATAGCCTCGGGCCGACCAAAGCCTTGTAAGTGGATCTGATAGACGGAAACTGAAAGAAGCCCGTCGTATATATATATATATATATATATATATATGTATGTGCGTGTCCATGTTTGTGTGTCTGTGTTTGGCCCCCAACATCGCTTGACAACTGATGGTGGTGTGTTTACGTCCTCGTAAGTTAGCAGTTCGGCAAAAGAGACCGATAGAATAAGTACTAGGCTTCCAAAGAATAAGTCCTGGGGTCGATTTGCTCGACTAAAGGTGGTGCTCCAGCATGGCCGCAGTCAAATGACTGAAACAAGTAAAAGAGTAAAAGAGCAACAAAACGAAAACCCTTATGAAAGTAAAGCCGAAGGTCAACATCGGTTGTATATAAAAACATAGCTAAACAAAGTATCAGTCAAGTACGATGTCACTACTTTTGCTCCACCAAAATTACAAAAGTTTATTTCTTGGGAAGAGTCAGTAAAGAGCGAAACAAAATAATGGCTTCTGGGTTAAGAACCAAGCCAGCTTTTCGGGGAGGGTTAGTCGATACTATAAAATCCAGTACTTGACTAGCCAAGGTCTAAGATTTCGGTGAGGGGGTAGTCGATTACATCCATCCCACTGCTAAACTGGTTATTTATTTCATCGACCCCGAAATTATGACAGGAAAAGTCGATCTTTGCCGAATTTGAAATCAGATTGTAAAGTCAGAAGAAATGCCACTAAGCATTTTATCCGGCATGCTGATGATTCTACTAGCACACCGTCTTACTTTGAATAGATCATAATATTTGTGTCGTGTGTTTAATTTATTAATCCGTATCCCTCATATTTAGACTACATTATTGAAGTCCATCCGACACTATCAACGCCCAAAGCGGATATATCACTTTACTCTGGCTCTATGTCTTAAATGACTAGCACTCAGCAACAACTTCGACGCTCTGGGTGTAATGCTAACGTCTATTACCTTTACCTCGTGGATTTCAAGAAAATCGGAATAAATAGAACATGATTTAGCACACACACACACACACACATGCATGCACACACGCACGCACGCAAACACACACACACACACACACTCGTACGTGCAGCTACGCATATGTGTGTGTCTTTGCATGTACCCGTGTCTCCATCTGTGAATACCGGTAAAACACTCTACATGGAATTACGTCACATTACAGAACATATATATAAACCTAGTCGCTCAGTAAATAAAGTTTGCTTGTTAAAATCTCTAAAGATTAAAATAAAGGTAAATAAAATTCTTAATGATAGTACCCACGAGTATGGCTGCAGTACAATACGTTACAGGGTGTTAAACCGAAGTGAGACATCTATGTGACTGCTCAATATTCTAGGGAAAAAAAAAAGTAGTCAATTCCCCATGAAATTAAATCCTAGTGACAACAGCACAATGAGTTACAGAATGTCAAGTTAAAGTGGGCTGCATGTATGCGACTGATCAACATGCTAGGAAAAGCAGTCAATTCTCCTGAAAATCAGATTCTAGTGACAGCATGAGAAATTCATTCAATATAAAGAATGTCAGACGAATAAAAATAAACTTGAAAATTAAAAAAATAACGGAAGAAGAGACAAGGTTGGCGCTTTCTATAGTATGAATGTCGAAGGTGAATCATGGCTGAAATTGTGCAAAATAAAACGTATCTTTCATATAAAATGTTCTGACAAAATGGAGAAATTTATCCGCCATCTTCACATTGATGAGCAATGTCCGCAATTTGAAAATAGCGGCTGTTGTCATTTATTAAAGTTGTGATCTATTTTGTGCACTGTTGAATTCGTAAGTAGAGGACCTTTCTGTCTCATTCTGTGTCTTTAAATATCCTTTTAAAATAGCATAAAGCGATAAAGCGGACACACACATAGTTATTTATATGTATGTATAT
>NC_069001.1:26262390-26264903 GCF_001194135.2 Octopus bimaculoides | reverse complement strand
ATATATATATATATATATATATATATATATATACTTCTCACATCTGTGTGTGTATGTGTGTTTGTGTGTGTGTGTGTGTGTGTGTGAGTGTGTGTAATAAACATGTGTGCATATTGGATGGTATTCTTTCTTCTCTTGCTTCCTCTCTCTCTTTCCCTGTGTGTGTGTGTCTGTATGTGTTTGTATATGTGTGTGTGTGTCTGTGCGTGAGTGTTTTCATTGCATCTGTGCGTGTTTGTGAGAGCATATCTGCTTGTATATGAGAAATTGTCTGCGTGTGTTTTTGTGTTTTTGTAATGAATGTTATTCTTAGCTCTATCTCGGCTTCTCTCTCTCTCTCTCTCTCTCTCTCTCTCGCTCGCTCTCTCTCTAGCTATCTCTTTCTTCATCTTTCCCACTCGTTCATATCCTTTCCCTGTCTTCCACTCATGTGTGTCTGCACTGCAATCGCTCGTGCGCGTGTGTTTGTGTATGTGTTTTTCTATGAGGCCTATTAACGTTTATATATTTATATACATCTACAGCTCTCTCTCTCGCTCTCTCTTTTCCTGCTACATCTCTTAGAATTACTCTCTTCTTACATAAAAGCACAATACCTCTCTTTCTCTCTCAATCTCACTCTGCCTCTCTAGGTCCTCCTCTCTCTCTCAATCATTTCTCAGTCAGTCTCTCATTCTTTCTCTTTCTCTCCCTCCCTATATCTCTCTCACATTCTCTTTCTTTCTGCCTGTAATCGTTTCTTTCCATCTTCTTAAAACCATTCTACCTATTATTCTCATTTGCTGCAGAGTCTCGTTGTGATCTGTGTGTGTGTGTGTATGTTTCCGAGAGATGAGGGGTATTCCGCGTGTGTGTTTGTGAATATGAGTGTGTGTGTGTATGTGTACGAACGTGTGTGTGTGTGTGTGTGTAAGTCTGTGTGTATGTGTGTGTAATATATCAATGTATGTTTGTATATGGATATAAGGGGAAGTGTGTGTCTGTGCTTGAATGTGTGTGTCAGTGTGACTGTGTGTATAGAACTCAATTTATTATTCTGTGTATAATATATATATATGTGTGTGTGTGTGTGTGTGTGTGTGTGTGTGTGTGTGTCATAGAAAGACAGAGAGAGAGGAGAGATGGAGAAGGGGGAAACAGGCAGCCATGGAACATTGCATGTGTCTGTATTTATATATATATATATATCTCTCTCTCTCTATCCATCCATCCATCCATCCATCTATCTATGTAACCATGTATCTATCTATCTATCTATCTATCAATCGATCGATCGATCTGTCTATCTATCTATCAAATTGTCTATCTGATTGAATTTCTGTGTCTGTATATCTATCATACTGACCTTCATTCTGTTTATATCTTGGTCTGTCTCTCTGTCAGTCTATTTGACTATCTGTTTGTTTGTCTATTTGTCTGTTTACCTTTCTATTTGCCTATATATCTGTCTGTACATGTCCTCTGTCTCTCTGTCGAACTCTATGTCTGTCTGTTTTTCTTTCTACAAATCTATCTGTCAACCTATTTGTCACTTTGTCCGTTTGTGTATTTATGTATCTATCTATATGTCTCACAGTCTGCTTCTCTCTCTCTCTGTTTGTCTATCTATCTATCTATCTATCTATCTATTTCTACCCTCTCTACATAAGTATGAGAGTGTGTATGTAGGTGCATATTTGTATACTTGTGTTTGTTCTGCATGTCTATAAGTGCGTACGTATACCACTGTATCTGATGTAATGTCCTTCAATACGTGTCGATGTATGTAACGTGTCTGTATGCGCTGTGTATGAATTTGTATGCTTCTGTCTGTGCATGTTTGTACCTGTGTATGAGTGTGTTTGTGTGTGCGGCTGTGTGAGCGCGTGTGTGAATATTATAGGTGTAATTATAATATCACTAATTGGAGAGCTTCATCGAAGACAAACTCTAAGCATTCCGTCAAACTTAAAACTTATTACGAACATGCATACAACACCAAAATACACTTGTACGTGTGTACATCTATATTTATAGCACTGTGTGTGTGTGTGAGAGAGAGAGAGAGAGAGAGAGAGAGAGAGAGAGAGAGAGAGAGAGAGAGAGAGAGAGAGAGAGAGAGAGAGAGAGAGAGAGAGAGAGAGAGAAAGAGAAAGAGAGAGAGAAAGAGAAAGAGAGAGAGAGAGAGACAGAGAGAATGAGAAGTGAGGAATGACCAGGTTGTGTGTGAATGAAATTTCTTTACAACTAAATTTCACCTCTCACTCGATATCAATAACTTCCCGTCATGCATGAAGAAATAGGCTGCGCGCGCACTCACGTCACAGCGGATATACACACGAACAATTCTTACAATTATGTTTAAACGAACACACACAAACACACACATAGAGCTATGTACAAGCATACATACCATACATCGTATCCACCCATACACACATATACACAGGTATGTGTTCATATATATATATATATATGAAAGCATATATACACAAGTATATACATGCTCATATATATATATATATATATATATA
>NC_069001.1:26261753-26262109 GCF_001194135.2 Octopus bimaculoides | reverse complement strand
TCTCTCTCTCTCTCTCTCTCTCTCCTTGAATTTCTCCTGATATCGTTCTGTTATACAACGATTCGTCAGAGAAACATATCACAAATACCCGAAAACACGCGCTTCATCTGTCTGACGAGCCAACGCGGGTGAAACGTTGTCTCCACAGTAGCCTTGTATTGATACCTAATGATTTATATGTATACGTATACGCACGTGTTGTTGTTGTTGTGTGTCTGTCTGTGTGTGTACATATTTATCCCTCTACCAATCAATCTATCTATACCTATATAGTGTATATATATATATATATATATATATATATATGTATATATATATATATATAAAGGTTTACAGGTATACACACACATAAGTAT
>NC_069001.1:26258562-26260096 GCF_001194135.2 Octopus bimaculoides | reverse complement strand
TATGCATATATATATGTATGTATGTATATACATATATATGTATATATATATGCATATATATATGTATGTATGTATATACATATATATATATATATGAGTATATATATGCACATATATATATATACATGCATATATATATATATATATTTACATATGTATATAAATTTATATATATATATACATATATATATATATATATATATATATATTCAGTCGGTGTGGTGATGAAGGGTTAAACGGGCCTGGTTATAGGTGTACTCGAACCCAGAGCAGCTGAATTTATAGCCTTGAAAGTAAGAACAGCAACAACAACAACAAGAGGAATAACAAAAGTCGCTACAATGCAAGAGAAGCAACAACTACAACAAACAGAGCTACATCGGTGCAAGCTCTTTAACAAGACATGAAGACTTAAGCCAGCCAAGGTAACAGTAAGATGAAGAACTGTGTGACGTCAGAGGGGGAAGGCACATCGAGAATTAGTATTGGGTACATAAATATAAATACACACAAATACACACGCATACACATTAATATACATCCATATTCTCTTTTTTTGCCTCTCTCTTTTCTTGTCCGTTGCCTCTCTCTCACTTTCCTCCCTCCCTCACCCCTCTCTCTCTCTCACTTACAGATATCCACATACATACACACAGACAAGCAAGAATATACATAAATGGTATATACGAGTCACAAAAAAAAAATTACTACTCTATGAGGTCATTTGACCGGCTAGAAATAGCAGCGAAAATTCCATCAATTAACAGCCTGCTGCCTGAACCGGTGAGAAATAGTTGCCAAATTATCATGAAACACATTCTACTGTCTGTTCTGTAATAAACGAAAATCCTATGTTTCAATGTATTCCGCGATAACCAATGCCTAAATAGCGGGGAAAGTCATGGATAGTTTTTTTTGCCCATTAGGGCAGACCAAGGGTTACTGCATCAAATATATGCCGAAACACACATACAACGAAGGTCACCACTATGTGGACATTAGACCTGCTAGAGATAGCAGCTAAATATCGGCTAACTGAAAGAAATGACTTTTGTAAGAATATAATGGATAATATAGTTCTAGAGGGATTGTGAGTGGTAGATTGATACAAGACGGGATGGCCACAAGCGGATTGTCTTTGAGGTCTGACATGACTGACGATAACAGCAGAAGAGTAACACACACACTCATATATATACATACATGAATATATATATATATATATATATATATATATATATATATATATATATATATATATATATATATATATATATACTTATATATATACATACATATATATATATAGATACATACATACGTAAAAATATACAGGTACTTACATAAAAACAGATACACTACCTACACATATATGTATACACACTCACAAACTCATACATATACACACATATACACACACTCGCTTAATATACACAATTATATATGTACATATATGGATGAATGTATGAATGTATAACTTCACGTATATATATATATTTATATGTATATATACATATACATACAACACACATAC
>NC_069001.1:26254986-26257486 GCF_001194135.2 Octopus bimaculoides | reverse complement strand
GCATGTGTTCGTGAAACTCCGGGAGTTTGTGCATGTGTGTGTGTTTGTGTGTGTGTGTTTGTGTGTCTATGTGTGCAAGTGAATTATTGGACGTGAACGTGTATGTGCACGCGTTTACTGTAATTTATTTTATGTTTATATAATATATACATTTACCATATAAGCCTAAACAAGCAGCATATATATACGTAGATACATTCATATACATACAGAAATACCAATTTATATACACATATGTGTACTCAGACGTATAGCTATACACACACAAACACATTATTGTATATGATATCTATACAGAGGAAGGAGAAATCTACTCTCGTGATTGTTATATAAATATCTATACATACATGCGTACAAATATGGAAACATATATATACATTCCTACACACATATGTATAGTGATACTGAATATATAATATAGGAAGATGAATGACTAAAAAGACTCGATAGATAGATAGAGTGATAGATAGATAGATAGATAGGTTGGTAGGTAAGTAGATAGACACACATACATACATATATATATATATATATATATAGACAGAGAAGTAGACTGACAGGTGAACTGAGAGAGAGATAAAGAGATATACATACATACATACATACATTTATATAGACAGATAAGTAGATTGATAGATAAATAGATAGATAGATAGATAGATAGATAGATAGATAGATAGACATGCAGATAAATGGACAAATAGGGAGATAAATAGATAGACAGACGGAGCGTAATTGTGTATAAGCATATACGAGTATATATTATGTTCAGTGACTAGCAGAATATATGGAGAGTTTGAAGAGAGAATTTCTGTCGCAGAAGGAGGGCTTCCAAAATACCGTCAAGACGTATAACCTTATACAGAAGATACCATCTGAGTGGAGGTAAAGAATAAGACTAGGCACCGGTAGAGCTTCTTTCACTAACACACTCACGTACACACATATACACATACACTCACACACAACACACACGCGTCTGTATTTTATCATAACCAGAAATACACAGACATGCATACACATATAATTCATACATACACACACACACACACACACACAAACACACACACACTACAGCACATGTCCAAAAATACCTAACACCATTCATCATATTCCTAGCATATATATATATATATATATATATATATATATATAAAATCAAACGTATATATATGATGTGCGTGTATGTGTGTGAGTTGATTTAAGTTATATTTTGTACATATGTGGTCATAAACATACAAGCGTGTATATATAAATATACATAAAGGTAAATAATTTTTTTTTTTTTTGTACAGTTTTATATCAATTATACATACCCGCATTTGTGACATAATAAGTACACAGATTTAACACGGTCTTTCAGCGATATATACAAATCCTTTCCGTTTTTACAATAACATTTCGCCTTGTTATTTTGCTGTAATTGTCATCTTTTCAATACATTTTTCATTTGTGTTTTTATGTTTATAATATATATATATACACACACACACATATATATATATATATATTTTATATATTGCAGTAGTATAAATAAATACTAACTATATTTATATACACACGTAAGCGCTGGGATATATATTTCTAATGCAAGTATTTATATATATACATTTAACATTTACTCATGTATGTATATATATTTTCGTGTTAAATTTTGGGGGATGTTGTTATTTTCATATTAACATTATTATGATAGTTGTCAAAATCTTTATCATTATGTTTGATTAATATTATTATTATTATTATTACTATTAATAATAATAATAATAATATTTCAATACTATCATCATTATTATTATTTTGTTCTTATACTGTATATTCGTTCTTTAATCTTAGCCATCATATATATATATATATATATATATATATATATATATATATATATATATATATATATATATATATATATATATATATATATATGTAATTGTTACCGTTTATGGTGTATATATATATGAATATATATACAATTTTTTCTTCGTCTTCCAATATTTTTTTCTCTTCATTTCATTTTAAGTTTAAGTTGTATACATATAGTAAATATCTCTGTCCCTCTTCGACGCGGTCTTGGACTCTTTGCTCGTGTTGTTGTTGTAGTACTTAGTTGTTGTAGCTGCAGCAGAGCAGTAGTGGTAGTTGTAGTAGTAGTAGTAGCCGTAATATTAGTCACAGTAAATCTTCTTAATGGTTCTTTTTGTTGTTGTTGTGGCTGTGGTTGTTGTTTTTGTAAGCAGCTATCAAACAACAGTAGTTATTGTAAAAATGTACGTAGTCCAGTTTGTTGTTAGTTTCGCCGTTCCGCGTTGCTTTCTTCTTGTTGTTGTTGTTGTTGTTGTTGTTGTTCTTGCCGCCGCTGCTGCTGATGATGATGCTGCTGCCGCCGCTGCTGCTGTTGCTACTGCTGCTTCTGATGCTCTTTGCCGATGATGCCGTCTTACCGTTTATTGTTGTGGTGGTGGCGGTGATGATGATGATGGTGGTGGTGCTGGTGCTGGCACAT
>NC_069001.1:26252647-26254811 GCF_001194135.2 Octopus bimaculoides | reverse complement strand
AATGGTGGTGGTGGTGGAGGTGGTGGCGGCGGTGGCGGCGGTGTTGGGGGTACCGAAGACCTCCCCAGAATCAGCTCAGATGAAAGAGAGGTTTTTCCACCCGTGACCATCCCATTTCGGTTTTGTACATCATGGACTACATCATTCATCGAGTCCACCCCCCCTTCCCCTTCCCCTTCCACTTCTTACCCATTATAAAGACAATAACTCCAGTGAAATTTGAGTAAGGTTTTAGCTGCTATTTTTAGCACGCTTACGCCATCAGGAAGTTTCTCGTTCGGCCCAGTGGCGTGGCGTTTACTTCTTGGGCTGTTTCACAACTCACCACCATCCCCAATACCACCGTTATTACTATTATTATTATTAATATTATTATTATATCATTAATATCATTATTATTATTATTATTATTATTATATTATTATTATATCATTAATATCATTATTATTATATTATTATTATTATATTATTATTAATATCATTATTATATTATTATTATTATTATATCATTATTATTATTATTATCATTAATATTATATCATTAATATCATTATTATTATTATCATATCATTATTATTGTTATTATCATTATTATTATTATTGTTATTATTATTATTTAAGGCGACGAGATGGTGAATCGTGAGGGTGGGGTGGGAAGAAAATGTTTAGGGGCAATTTCGTCTGTCTCCACGTTCTGAGTTCAAATTCCGCCGAGGTCGATTTTTACCTTTCATTCTTTCGGGGGTCGAAATAAGTAATCAACTTACCCACCTTCCCTTAAAATTACTGGCCTTGTACTAAAATTATTATTATTATTATTATTATTTGTTATTATTTTTATTGCATTTTCATAGGTGTTCTTTTACAAAGCATTTAGGGTAGAGATGTGCCAGTTGGCTGGTCGGACGGACTGGCGAGTCTGCTACAATGTCGGCAGGCTGTCTGGTTAGCTTGTTGGTTCGTTTGGAGGATATTGACCAAATGGTTCGATATATTAGCCGGCGGCTTGTCAATCAGTCTGTCCGTCTGTCTGTCCTTCTGTCGGTCCGTCTGTTTCTCTGTTTGTATACATGTCTGTCTGTCTGTCTGTTTGGTATGCCGGCTGATAAAACAAATCTGTGTCTAACAATCTGTCTGTTTGTCAGTCGGCCTGTCTGTTTGTCAGTCGGCCCGTCTGTCTGACTGTCAGTCCGTCTGTCTGTCTGATATACGTTAAATGTTTATTTTATTTATTTGTTATTTGTTATTTCTTCTTGTTCTTATTCGCAGCATGGGATGCATACCTCTCGCTTCTACCCTCTATACATACGCACCCCTCCTCCTCCTCTTCCTCCTCCTCCTCATCATCATCACTATAACCAGCATCTCCCAACATCATTGTTCGTCGTCACTGTTTTTTTTCTTCTTTTTATTGCTGTTTTATTGTTTTTGTTTTGATATGTTTTGAAGTCCCAGGAGGACTGATTTGAATTTTTTGTTTTACACAAAGGAATGCATGGGCAAAGAACTCCACCCCCTTCATATTTAAAATAATACTAACCATAAAAATAACAATAATAATAATAATAATAAAAACAATAATAATAAATAATAATAAAAATAATAATAATAACGATATTAATAATTATCAATTTCTCAAAATATATATATATATATATATATGTATGTATGTATGTATATGGTATTGTCCACTTTACACTTAAGATTTTAGGCAGCAGGCGACTGTGGGTATTTTCCCATGTTCATCCATCTATCTATCTACCTATTTATCGAATCTACCTCACTGTCTCTGTATGTATATATATATATATATATATATATACACATATATATACACACACATACACACACACACACACACATATATATACATATATATATATATATACATACATCACACCTCATGTTCATCTCCCCATGTTTTATTTGTTAGCCATTCTCTTTCAATATATTTCTCTCCTTCTCTTTCTCTCTCTCTCTCTCTCTCTCTCTCTCTCTCTCTTTCTTTCCTTCCATCTTTCTGTCTCGTTTCTGTCTTTCGCTAAAATATCTCTCAACAACACTGTTGTTCTCCTATTGTATTTCCAGTTGCCGATGATGCTGGTGATGCGGCTGTTGCTACAAGATGCACAAGAAGACGAAGGGGACGGCGGTGGCAGTAATA
>NC_069001.1:26245939-26249385 GCF_001194135.2 Octopus bimaculoides | reverse complement strand
TTCTCATATTAATGTCTAAAAATTACGTTGATGATAACAATGTCGGCAACGAAGAAGGGTTTGGTGATGGGGAAGATGATAATGATGTTATTAATTTCTTTGTTGCTTTGTTTTATTGCGTTTTTTTACTTGCCCTTTTATCAACATGTATTTATACCGAATGAATCTTATATATATATATATATATATATAATTCAGATTCAAGGTGAATATGGTACTTAAGTTAAGGTACCAGAATTAAGTATGGTATTATCCAAACAATTCCAAAAATAAGGTGATTAAAAATCAAAAGAAGCAACAAGGATATTCAAGGTTAATGCAGTACGATCGTTTCATGCGACTCCATTTACTTAAGCAATGTGAACATTACATCAAATGTAAAATGCAGAGCAATCTTCAACTGCACAAAGATACAGAAAATTTACTGAATTTCATTTTAGTAGAAGGACATATTATTGTAACTACATTTAAACAATCCAAGTGGGAAGGAAGAATACAAAAAAAAACAAAAAAAAATTTGACTTAGCCAGACCAAAGTGTATGTGTGTGCATATAAAATCTGACAGACAGCTGTCTACGACGCCGAGTGTCTCAGTTGTTCCGATCAACGTAACAGCCTGCTCGTGAAATTAACTTGCAATTGGCAAATTATTTCACTGACAAGCGTAACCGTCATATAGTTCTTAAGGAAATTCAGCGCGATACAGAATGTGGCGGAGCTACATCCTTGAAATAGCAGTACTACTCGCTATTGCCAGCTCAGTGGACCTGAGCAACGTGATATGAAATGTCTTGCTGAAGTACAGAGCCTGCCGCCGGTTTTTCAAACGAACGACATTACGCTCGTGAGCCCAATATCCTCACTAATATGCCCCTCCCCCCACACACTAAAACATGTATTGCATCGAAGTTACAGGGTAGAATAATTGACAAAAGGTACTTCTCTAAAAGATTGTTTGCTCAGATCTGTGAGGCATGCGTGGGAACAAAAGCAGACCATACTTTAATTATAAGAAACAAATTCCCGTATTGCATTAAATTGGGTGGTCACACCTGAAGGGATTTTTTGCCATTCGTCTGTCCAACCGACTCATTCTTGGCAATAAATATCTACTATGAATATACGATAGCAATGCATGTCCAGTGAAGGGAAACCAAAACAATAGATTGTCATTCAAGACAGAGTATTAAATTCTAGCGGTGTTTTGCAGACATACGTTGAAAGAAAGAAAGAAAAAGTAACTATAGAGAAACTGACAAACGTCAAATGATAATTGCTAATGTGACGTGTTACATAGAAGGACAGGGTTGTGTAGAGAATATCAACCAATTGGAAGAACTTTGTTGAAGCAAATACTTGAACGAGTCTCTTTAAAATGAAACAGGGATGGCTTCAGACTTCCTAACGAGCACCAGTGTTCTTTGGAATTTCGTAGCTTGGAGAATCGGTAAATATACAGAGATGAAATTAGTAATAGACAAAAACTGAATTCAGACTTTGTGTCATTGAGATTCCTAATAAAAAGTGTATGAGAGAGAGACAGAAAGACAGACAGACAGACAGGCAGGCAGGCAGCCAGACAGACAGAAGGAGTTTGTCTAGACACACGTTTATGCAAAGTCGAAACGATCCTGTGCACTTGGATGTGGGGGCAACCGGTGGAAAAATTTTCCTTTCAGAGATCTCAGAAAATGCAAGGTGAGCTATGAAAGACGTCATTGAAACACAGGACAACAATGCATTCCTTCGCCGTTTCATCTCGTCATCTACAAAAGACAATCCTGTCAGCCACAGTTCGATAAGGGGATTATTCATATTGAAAGGGTTCACGGCATATACGCCAATATCTGTGTGTGTATGTGTGTGTGTACCATGCCAGAAAATTTCCTTATTCCTTGAACTTATATTCAGTTCGGAAGATTTGTGCCAATTGTATTCAGGTCGAAATGAGAAGAACACGGGACATGGCGGACATGTCTCTACATCAAAAGGTGTCATCTGAACAGCAGTTATTGTAATTTGAATCCAGTAGTTTAGATTAACATATATATATATAGAAAAACAGAAAAACCAATGGCGAATTTTATATCAAATTTCCCGACATATAAGATTCCAACACGTTTCTGTTGTATAGCTGTCTTAAGGATTTTGATGTGATGGATCTGTGCTGTTGTTGTTGGCACTCCGTCGCTTACGACGTAGAGGGTTCCAGTTGATCCAGCGTGCTCGTGAAATTAACGTGCAAGTGGCTGAACACTCCATAGACACGTGTGCCCTTAACATAGTTCTCGGGGATATTCAGCGTGACACAGTGTGACAAGGCTGGCCCTTTGAAATACAGGTACAACAGAAACAGTGAGAGAAAGTTGTGGTGAAAGAGTACAGCAGGGTTCGCCACTATCCCCTGCCGGAGCCTCGTGGAGCTTTTAGGTGTTTTCGTTCAATAAACACTCATAACGCCCGGTCTGGCAATCGAAACCGCGAGCCCGCTGCCCTAACTACGGTGCCATTGCGCTTCCAGTGGTTCTGTGCATTTAATTGATAAATATTAGAGGAATCATTGTAAAATTTCCAATCCAAGGATCGACATTCTAGTACAGACGTTTTGAAGGTGTTCTGCATGAGGAAGGCTGAAGCGAATTGAAATTTTAGTATGGAAAGACGGATGCCTAAAACAACATGCGTGCTGAGGAAATAAAAGAAGTGGACGAAAGGATGGTAACTTATAAAGGCGTGTCTGAGTATGCGTATGTATATACGCATACTCAGACACGCCTTTATAAGTTACCATCCTTATAAGTTACCACACACATACACACACACACATTGCTTCCCAAACACATGGTTGCGGGTTCAGTCCAACTGCGTGGCAACTTGGTCAGGTGTTTTTGATTATAGCGTTGGGCCGACCAAAGCTTCGTGAGTTGATTTGGTAGATGGAAACAGAAAGAAACCTGACGTGTGTGTGAGTGTGTCTGTGTATTTGTGAGTATTTGTGTGATATAATTTTTATACATATAAATATATTTTATACTTATAAATGTGCAATTTGTATGCATATATGATATAATACATAGATATGTGGATCTCTACGTGCGTCTTTATTTATAGCACACACACCGAAATGCAATGAAATAGGCCTTCCGGTCAAGAAGGCGGGATTGCTGAATAGGTGGTGAAAATGTTCCGCCATTGGAAGAGACAAGGGGGGCTTTGAAGTATTAGTCATTAATGGCAGCTGGAGTGACTGGAAAAGCTTAAAATGAAATGTTTTACTAAAAAACATAAATGATCTTTGGGTCTAGAATCGAACACACAATATACGATCATGAGTGCAACGTACTCACCACTAATCCAGGACTATATTTATATAGTTATAAATATACATATATTTTCACACACATATATATATATACATATATATATATATATATATATATATATA
>NC_069001.1:26239878-26244476 GCF_001194135.2 Octopus bimaculoides | reverse complement strand
CATACATACATACATACATATATATATACATACATACATACATATATATATATATATATACATACATACATATATATATATATACATACATGCATGTATATATAGATATACCTGTGTGTGTATATATGGGTATATGTATGCATATATATGTGTATGGATATATATATATATATATATATATATATATATATATACCTGTGTATATATATATGTGTGTGTGTGTGTATATATACATATCTGTGTTTGTGAGAGTGAATCTGTGTCGTTAGAAAATACAAATGCGTACACGCACATTCACACACACATGCAAACAGTTATATATATATATTTATATAGTGGACACACCGTTGTATATACATGTTTATTCATGTATTTTTATTTCTAATCGTATGAGAAAGCATATATTCGTACTTGCCTATATATTTACAACTACGAACAATCACAAACACACACGTACAAACGCGCGTTCACACACACATGCACATGTATATATATATGTATTAATATGCATGTAGATGCACACGTACGTTTCTTCGTGTGCAAATTTCTTTGGTGGCTTGTTGGTGAAATGAATTGTATTTGTTTTACATACGATTATCTCACAGAAATATTATTACACCGTGAATAAACTACTCTTGTTGTGTTTTACAAAATGTACTTGTAATTCAAGCGATATTCTCTTCCTCATATTTTCACATAAACACACGTACATGCTTACATACACGAACGCACACTTACATATTCATATGTATATGTGTATATATAAAACAGATATATGGCTATACATGCATTTATATGCATCTAAACATTTCATATATATATACATACACACATATACAGTAATAATGACAATAATCCTTCGATGGAATTTATAAAGATACGTGTGTGTGTATGTGTGTGTGTGTGTGTGTGTGTGTGGCATAAAGTGAATAAACATAGTTGCAGTCACTTCAACTCTAGTAGCACAAACTAATGTTTGTTACAAGTCGATTCACATTTATATATATTCATGACCGATTTTAAGAGAAACGTGTGTACTTTAAACAGCTGAGATGAACATTTGGAGGTTAAAAAACTGTTTTAAAAATATATTCATACATAAATATGCGTTGAGCACTTTAGTGCTCGATGCAATTTTTTTTTTTATACGAGGGTGCATAGAGCTCTACGTAATAATTTATCGAAACTGATTGAAGTGAAAAATAAATCAGGCAATAAATTGCTATGAAATACAAGTTATCCTAAACATATATTTAATTTTAGTATGCAGCCTGTTCGCGATAAACTACTGTGTGTTCGTTTCACGTGTGTTTCTTTTACGAGCAAACGTCCAGGAGTCTTGCTCTTTGTAGGTTCAATTATATACGAGCGCGCCTGACATAAATGAAAGCAAGTGTCATTGTAAATATACAAGATATGTAAATTTTACACAAAAATACTTTAGTGTACTCTACATGATTTTATTTTTCGTATGTATATCTCGATTTATTTTCACTTTACTTAGTTTACAATACCTCCCTTTCTACCTATCTATCGATTCGTTTATCCCTAACCCTCTCCCTTTTCTTCCATTTTTGTGTGTGCTTGTGTGTGTTTATGTATGTGCGTGTATGTGTGTGTTTGTGTATTTATGTATATATGCATATGCATGAAGAAGATTATTTAAAGCTAAAACAAAATTCCTAAATAACAACCATACATTTTTTTTTTTTTTAACTAATCTCTTTCTTCCTATTCAACTTCAGCTCCCACTTTCCTTTCACCTCTCGCCCTTCTTTCTTTCTTTCACATCATATTATGTTGCATCGATTGTATACCTCTCACACATCATATTCATCACCTCTCCTCTCCGATACACTTTTCTCCCCCCCCCCCTTTTTATTGATGAAAATACTAAGAAGTCATCGCCGGAAAATAAAGGATAAAAAAAAATGCAATATTATTATGAATACAAAAATATAAAAAGGATGAATTAGAATATGTTCTACGCTGTGTTTATCCTGCCCCTGTTTTATCTTACCTTCTCTCTTTCTCACTTTTTTCTTTCTTCTTTTCTACCATCCTGTCTTACTTTTCTTCATTTCCCAAACATTACTCTTACCATTGTATTCTTGCGCTCTCCTTCCACTCCATCCAACCACTTTTCTCCACATCTTCACCTTACACCACTTCTTCAAAATAATCTTTACTTCTTCTTTTCGATTAAATTTTTATTTATTACTTTATTCTATTAATTTTTTCCCCTTGTTCTTGTTTCTTCCTTAACTTCTAACATTTTTCGAACGTTTTTCTTTACTTTGCTTCCTATTTTCCTAAAGTTTGTTTTCTTATTGTCTCTTACTACTCCCTCTATACTCCTCCTCCTTCTCATCATTATTATTAATATTATTATTTCTCTACTTTGATGTGAATGGACCTGCTTTCAAACCGCTCCCAGAAAATTGGATGAATTCCAATTTTATAGGATGAAACATTTTCTGTGTTTTCGTTATAAATTGTAACGAGAGCCCAAGCAGGGGCTCTCCGAACGCTAGGATGTCTACCTTAACATCGGAGTGAAAAAAATTATTTCATTTGAAAAAAATTTCTTGTATTTACATTTAATTCAATATGGGTTCTTTTACTTGAGCAAAGGAAAAAAAAAGTGTTAATATATCCCTTGAAACGAAATAATTTTCGAATACACGTAAACAAATTTCAAAAAACAGGCTTGAAAGTTCTGGTAAAAAAAGCAAACATAAAATGTATCAATTAAACAAATAGTTACACTCCCAAACACAAACAACAAATATTTGAAACTCGTAAACGCAAATTTGCACGATATATGCAAATGTACAAATGATAACAACTCTAAGTGTAGCTTGTATGCTATTAAAAACAGTACAAACATCGATTACTCTGGTATCGTTAAAACACAAAGAAATATTGAAGGCATGGGACGCAAAGAGTCAAAAACTAAATTGTGGCAGTCTTATGCCACAAAAGGATGCATTTTCTTGCCTGATGAATGTGTTAAGGTGGAGGACAACAGGTCTCTGCTTCATGAATTTGGAAGCAGTTTATGCATGCCTTTAAAATGTAGGCCAAACAGTAACACAAGACGATACATAGTAAGATATGAGCTTCATTTGTTCTCTCGGGGTATATCGAAATGTTGCAAGAAATCGCAACACGAAAATCCCTTAAATGGACATTGGTGGAGTTGTTTAGCTCTTTTGTCACTCGCCGCCATCAAAGTGAATTACAAGGAGATGGTGAATGTTGACGTGAAAGCAAATATCAAAAAGTGGGATGAGTTGTATATAGATATGTAAGTAGTAACAACCGCTAAAGGTCTATCTTAGCCTTGTATTCCATTCTAGATACTAAAAGTACTTACTCCGGTTTATTATAAATTCAAATGTGAACGAAGTCGACAGCGTTTAGTGATCAATAAAATAACTACAAGTTAATCAGTCGAGCCGATGTAATCATTTAACAGCTTTCCTCAGGAACTGATGACTTTGAGCAAAAAATTTCAAACAATTAATGCAGTGACACAGTAGAATCGTAAGTGCGGCTGAAAATATGCGTAGGGAGATTTTTCCGACTCTACGTTCTGATTTCAAATTCTGCTGGTATTGTCTTTGCTTTTCATCGATTCAGAGTTCATAAAATAAGTGCCAGTTGAGAATTTGGACTGATATACTCAACTGTCTCCTCCTCACAAATTTCAAGCTTTGTGTCAGTAGTAGAAGGAATTATTACGCGTTGGAGTTTAAGGACAGCTTCGAGATACTTTTGCAAAAACTTAGATGTTCCCTGGAATATTTGTTGAAAAGATTTTTACTTTTCGTCGTCTTGGTTACAAGTCATTTTTTGCATTTTTGGCAGCCTATGCCATTACCTGTGGCATAAGTCTGAGATTTTGACATTTATATTATATTTTTAAATCGCTGCTTCTAAGTAATTTAAAATGTCTTCTTGCTTGAGAAGCAGGAAGAAGTGCTATGAGTAAAATTAGTACGCCCATAAAAAGTTTGTAAACGTTGCTAATGTGTCGAAAAAGTCAAAAACACAAACACACGAACGCGCGCGCACATAATTTAATTGAAATGAAATGCAATGCAATTCAAACAAACAGACACAGCAGGCATTTTACACTTTAAAACCGAAAAAGAAGAGTATTTCAATTAGAGTTAATAATAAGAGAAAAAGCAGTTTTATGAAAGTTGATTATCAAAACAGGGCACTGAAATAAGTGAGCTTTCAGGAAAATAAACTACAGAGGTGGGATATGCTATAAGGAACAAACCTTTGCTTGCAGAAATAGAGGAAGCGTTAAAAGAAGCAAAACCTGCCCTGAAATAGGGAACGATACAATAGGATTTTAAAGGGATAGTTTAGAAGATAGTATGGAGAATGCTAGCGAAGATGTTTTCGCCAGGAAACAAGATGGAAATTATGAAAATTCTTGCTTTGATCAAACATTTGGCTAAGGGTTTGTACTACAGTATGAGGCAGGAGAAATACAGGGATAATAACGAGGGAACTCACAGTGAAGAAGAAATGTGTGTGTCAGTGTGTGTGTGTGTGTGTGTGTGTGTGTGTGTGTGGCG
>NC_069001.1:26237495-26239868 GCF_001194135.2 Octopus bimaculoides | reverse complement strand
TGTGTGTGTGTGTGTGTGTGTGTGTGTGTGTGTGTGGCGGAAGTGGGAGGAGAACATCAGAAGGCGCATAACAACACAATCAAAGCCGCACAATGGCTATTGCCAGAGCATCACTAATTTCAAATGTAATGATTTCTCAAACAAATGTCCTCATTTTCACTTTCAAGAAGGGTTGAGCTGGGATTCTAGGTGCTTTCATCAAGTTATAACATCTCATAGTCTATGGAGTTATTAAATTCAACACGATTTCCAGTAAGCCAGTTGGGGACAGAGCACCTTGCAAAGTGGGGAATCTATCTTTGTGGCTAGAGTATATTTAGTTTTATCATAGCCCACGACTTCCTTCAAATAAAAATTCTTAATGTAAAATTCAAGGTGGTGACCTGTAAAATAATTTTCAACATACTATATATATATATTGACCGTTGACTGAACACTATTCAATTTTTTTTCTCCGTGTCTCCGTATTCTTTCTGTTGAAGAGCGTAGCTCGAAACGTCAAAGACTTTCCGTATTCCCGAGCGTCATACTAATATATACTTTTGTTATTTACACCACCTGTCCTCGTCTGTTGTTATTATTTGTATATTCTCCCATATATATATATATATATATATATATATATTATTCTGCCTTTGTGTTTTACTTGTTTCACGTATTGGGCTCTGGGCCATGCTTAAGAACCAGCATTAAGGGTTTAGTCAAATTCATCAAGCCCATTACAATTTGTTTTAATTCTAAATTTATTCTATCGATCCCTAGGTCAAACTGGTAGGTTATGAGACAGAAAAAAAAAACCCAACACCAGTTGATAAGCAGTGGTGTGCCATGAACACCAGCACAAAGACACGCATCTCATTCTCATTCTGTCCCTTTAGTTTTTTTATTTGTTTTAGTCATTTGACGGCGGCCATGCTGGAGCACTGCCTTTAGTCGAATAAATCGACCTCAGGGCTTATTGTTTGTAAGCCTAGTACTTATCGTATAGGTCTCTTTTCCAAACAGCAAGGTTACGGGGATGTAAGCACACCAGCATGGGTTGTCAAGTGATGGTGGGAGAACAAACACAGACACACAAACATATACGTACATATATATATATATACGACACGCTTCTTTCAGTTTCCTTCAAACAAATCCCCTTTTAAGGCTTTGCTCGGCCCGAAGCTATAGTAGAAGACATTTGCTCAAGATGCCACGCTGCGGGACTGAACCCAGAACCATGTTGCTGGTAAGGAAGCTACTTACCACTCAACCACTCCTAATGTTTATATGTATATATATGTGCATGAATGTATGTGTGTGTATATTCATATATATTCATATATATGGGTATATACATATATGTGTGTGTGTATATATATATATATATATATATATATATATATATATGTTCATATATATATAAGTATATATATGCACACAATCACATATTTACTTGTTTCAATGACATGACTGCGGCTATGCTGGAGTCCCGCCTTTTAGTCGAACAAATCAACCACAGACTTTTTCTTTGTAAGCGTAGCAATGATTCCAAAGGTCTCTTTTGCCGAACCGTTAAGTCACGGGGTCGCAAACACACCGTCGGTTGTCAAGCGATGGTGGTGCGACAAGCGCATACAAACAAATACGTACGTGTATATATATATATATATACATATACGACGAGCTTGTTTCAGTTTCCGTCTACCAAATCCGTTCACGTAGATTTGCTCGGCCCGAGGCTATAATAAAAGACACTAGCATTGGCTTCCACACAGGTTTTGTCTATCAAATTTACTCGAAAGAATGTGGTCAGATTCTTCTATAGTAAGAAAGAATTGCCCCTGAAGGTTAGAGGGAGGAAAGCCAATACTACACGCCGATATATTTTAAGTTGAACGTTTCTTATATCTCGTTTTTAGGTTTCTGAACGAAAGTTCTAATACGATTTGAAACAGTAACTGTTTTATATACGAACTACATTAAAAAGATAAATTCCATTTGATTTGATTGCAGCATGAAAATGTAGTTTGTAAGAATGTCGACGTTCACTAAGTAGACATTTTGAAATATATACATGAAAAAAATATTCTAGTTATTACGATAAATCTATTGAATCCGAGATGCACGTTTATCAATAGATCATTTTTGATTTGTTTGGCTCATGTAACAGTGTGGTACGAAGCTGTCTGGGGTTTAACTGTGAGGTATTTTAAAATATTTCTACAAATATTTCGATTTATGGCGTCAAAAAGATGTTAGGTTTTGAACGGGTATTTATGATAGAATTCCTGTGGAACGATATATTTGTGTTTTTCTTTGAAATTCAAAGATCACAAGACATCGTTAGACTACTATATATATATATATATATATATATATATATATATA
>NC_069001.1:26237090-26237485 GCF_001194135.2 Octopus bimaculoides | reverse complement strand
ATATATATATATATATATATATATATATAAATATGTATTCTGTATGTATGTATACCTAAATATGTGTGTGTGTATGTATACGTACATTTCCGTATATTTATATATGTAAGTATGTATAATACACACGCATACGTATATTTTATATATTTATATCTATCTACTTATATAAATACATACGTGTGTGTGTGTGTGTGTGTGTGTGTGTGTGTGTGTGTGTGTGTGTGTGTGTGTGTGTGCGCGCGCGCATCTTTAAATTATTTGCGTGCTCATGAGTTGTAAAGTTGCATACAATATATACATACAAAAATTACAGATATATATATATTTCAGGCACCCACATACCGACACGCGTCTCTACACACACGCACAAGCATCACACACACACACACACACAC
>NC_069001.1:26234506-26236041 GCF_001194135.2 Octopus bimaculoides | reverse complement strand
TATATATATATATAGAGAGAGAGAGAGAGGTATGTGAATATGCCGTTACAAGAGAAACTTATGAAATATCTTATATATATTTCACACTTACACAAATCTCGTGTACAAGAAATTTCCTAATTACTCTCGTTGGTTTTGGTATTGAAAAGTCCAGATTCGCAACGTTGGGTCTTAGAGAGTTAATTACATGAATATGTTCGTCAATAATCAGAGATTTGATTTGAAAGTTATTAACAAGCTGTAGTGTTTCTTATTACCATAAATTTATTCCTTACATCTTTAATATTATACGTTCAACACATTCTTCTTTTTATATCTTTAACCGTAGTAACCGTTCCAGAGTTTGTATATTTAACAAAATTATAGACTTGAAGATTCCATTAGTATTTTCTTCATATAATAAGTGACTATTGCTTATGTATGAATATTACCTCAAAGATATTGTCTTTTCTTTTTATTGCTTGCTTGATGCTCTTGCTTCATGTGGCTTGGGTTATCCCAGGTTAGTGCTCTCAGAGACGTCATCATGCGTACAAACGACCAGGTCCACTTGTGCTCTCTATCGCTGTCGGGCCCTACCAACCCCTCTGCATCTTCGAAGGTGACGTCGAACCTATGGAGGTCTCTCCCAATCACGTCTACCCCTATATAGGTGTGGGACTTGCCACGAGGCCTCTTCAAGCCTACTGCCGCTGCTTTGAAATACAATAAAGCCCTGGTAGGATGATCTAGCGGGACACGAATAGCTATAAGGTGGGGAGGCTTCAAGTCGATGCGTGCACGCCGCAGACCTTTGCTGAAAACTTGCTTCTTTTTATAACTCTTTACAAATTTTTCCTCATTACAATGTACCTCATTTCGCAGATACCATCATAGACACATATCGGATGTATTATTATGATAACAGTCACACCTTGTGTAATTCCAAAGAACACATAAAACACCTTGCAATTCTTTGTTAACGATAACAGAGAGTATTTTGCTACGAGCATCTGTGCTGGACATCACGGCCAACAGAGACTACATAAATTACTCCCATTCAAACACGAATTAAGTAAAAGCTGAGCAAATGTTATACATTCTGCTCCTTTATCTTCTAACTAAGCTGTAAATGTTATGTATCAGGTGTCATTTTTGCCTGCAACATTTTGCACAATGCGTTCTTAGTTATGCATTTTGACCGATACGAAAGGCACCAAAATGAGTGCAAACATATTGGTACTTATTAAATAAATCAACTACTCTGGTTATCTATGCTACACTTTCTCAAAAGTTTTCCAACGTCACAGCCATGCACTTCTTTCTGTGAACAAACTTAGTTTTATACAATCTTCTATTGTAGTAGTTTGTGCTCAGTCCATCGTTATATATTCATACTATACGAATTTATATATATTTATACAGACATACACACGTGTAATTCGTAGCAAAAATGACTTTATATGATATTCTACAGCGCTGGGCTATGAAGTCTGTATTTATGTATGCCTGGTAATTATTTTTGTGAGTGCGAATGTAAACACACCACACACACA
>NC_069001.1:26231075-26234406 GCF_001194135.2 Octopus bimaculoides | reverse complement strand
ATATATATATATATATATATATATATATATATATATACGTATCTATCTGTGTGTTTGTACGTACATGTATTCACACATATATATATATATATATTTATACACATAAATGCGCTTATATATATATACACGTATATATACATGCATACACACACACGTGTGTAGGTATGCATGTGTGTATCATGTATTCTTTGTCTCACTTTCTCATTTCTTTTTGCTCACCGAAGCTACCAAATCATACTCATCGTATCTCTGTATAGCCACATCTCCACTTTTCCTCATTTCTCTGTTTCTGTTCCTTTTCTTAACAGTAACTTATATCCCTTTATCTTACACCCAAATTCGTAATTAAACCTGTCCCCACTTTTCACCCTGCATTCATTCTGTCGTTGCATCCCCAACTCCCTCAATCTGTCAGTCTCTCCCTCTCTTTATCACTTCCTCTGTTTTCTTAGTCTTTCTATCTTTCAATCTCTCTCTCTCTCTGGCTGTTTATCAATCTATGTACCTCTTTCTCTATGTATCTCTGTTTCTCTTTTTATTTCTCCACCTCTCCTATCTTTCTTCCTCGTCCATATTTCACATACACATTTATCCCTTTCTTTCTTCTCTTAACCCCTTCTTGCATTACTTCCTTTAACTTCTGTCTTATGCATCCGTTTTCATTCACTCGCAGTATCTCAACTCTTTTCTTCACACATATTTACTAACGCACCCACCTATACAAACACTCACTCACACATACTCGCACACACATACACACATGCATACACACATATACACACACATGCAAACACACTAAAATGCATACGTTTTCATCACCTCGGTATCAACGAAAATAAAGTTAAAAGGACTCGAAACCTTTTCAGTCTCAGATAATGTTTCCTCCTAACTACCTAACCATTCGCCTACTTTCCCCCATACCTATACACATCTAGGTATTCATTTACTCCTTTATTTATTTCAGTCATTTGACTGCGGCCATGCTGGAGCACCGCCTCAAGACTTATTCTTTGTAAGCCTATTACTTATTCTATCGGTTCTCTCTTGCCGAACCCTAAGTGACAGGGACGTAAACACACCAGTATCGATTGTCAAGTGATGTTGTAGGGACAAACACAGACACACAAACATATACACACATAGATATATGTACATACGTATACATATATACGACGGGCTTCTTTCAGTTTCTGTCTACCAAATCCACTCAGAAGACTTTGGTCGACCCGAGGCTATACTAGAAGACACTTGCCCAGGGTGCCACGCAGTGGGACTGAACCCAGAACCATGTGGTTGGTAAGCAAGCTATTTACCACACAGCCACTCCTGCGACTATATATATTTGGGCATTTTATATATATATATATATATATATGTTTATGTATATTATATATATGTGTGTGTGTGTGTGCATACCCTTTTGCTCTGTTACTTGTTTCAATCATTTGAATATGGACATGCTGGAGCACCACCTTTAGTCGAAGAAATCGCCCCGAGGACTTATTCTTTGTATTCCTAGTACTTATTGTATCGTTTACTTTTGACGAACTGCTAAGTTACGGGGAAGTAGACACACCAACGTCAGTTGTCAAGCGATGGTGGGAGGAGCAAACACAGACACAAATATATGTAAATATACGACGGGCTTCTTCCAGTTTCCGTCAACCAAATCTACTCACAAGGCTTTCATCAACCAGAGACTATAGCAGAAGACACTTACTCATATAAATATGTATATGTGTGTGTATGTATGTGTATGTGTGTCAGTGTGCGTATGAGTGTGGAACTATGTATGAAGGTATGTTTGCATATATATATATATATGAATGTATGTAAGAATGCATTCCTGTATTTGTGTATATATGTTTGTTGATTTGTGTGCGGGTAAAAAAAATGCCAAATAGTCTTGGTCTCTGTAATCAGGAAACACATGTCGTTGGAAATTATGGCTCTCAACACTACTACTATTACTACTGCTTCTACTACTGCTACTACTACATCTGCTACTACTGCTACTACTACTACTACTACTGCTACTGCTGCTTGCCTCTTTTCCTTCTTATATCGGTTTCAAATTCGAGGGACGCGTTGGCAGAATTGTTGCTGCGCCGGTCCAAATGCTTAGTACCATTTCTTTCGATTTTTCCTACTGAGCTCACAATCCACCCGGGTCGACTTTGCCTCTTTTAACCTACCGGGCTGATAAACTAATAAGTACCAGTTGAGGACTGGCACCAATTTCGTTGACTTAACGTTGCCTGAAATTGTTGACTTTGTGGCAAAATTTGAAACCGATATTAGTTGCCCCAGCATTTCAAGCCTTGTACATATAGTAGAAAATATTATTTGTAGTAGTAGTAGTAGTAGTAGTAGTAGAAGCAGTAGTAGTAGTAGAAGCAGTAGTAGTAGTAGAAGCAGTAGTAGTAGTAGAAGTAGAAGTAGTAGAAGTAGAAGTAGTAGTAGTAGAAGTAGAAGTAGTAGTAGTAGAAGTAGTAGTAGTAGTACAAGCAGCAGCAGTAGTAGAAGCAGTAGTAGTAGTAGTAGTAGAAGCAGTAGTAGTAAAAGTAGCAGTAGTAGCAGTACTTGTTTTTGTTGTTGACAGCAAGCTGGCGGAATATTTGGCACGCAGGTATCAAATGCTTCGCGGTATTTTGCTCGTCGTTACACTCTCTGAGTTCAAATTCCACCAAGGTCGGCTTTGCCTTTTATCGTATTAGGGTCGATAAAATAAGTAGCAGTGAAACTCTGAGGTCGATGTAACTGACTAATCACCCCCCCCCGCAGATTTCGGGCCTTGATCCTTTAGTAGAAAGTATTATTTTTAGTAGTAATAGTGGTAGTAGTAGCAGCAGTAGGAGGTGGTGGTGGTAGTGCTGGTACTGGTGGTGTACGTAGTGGTTGTAATATAATATTTTCTTTACAATACTTAATAACATTGTTTCAAGGCGGCGCCGCTGCATAACCGCAATGTTAATATCTGAAGCAAGTGAAAAATTAAAAAAAAACAAAAAGAAAACATATAACGACGTCCGTCGCTGGATTGGCAGAAACTGGGGAGAGCCAGACAAATCACTTTGGTTTTAATTAGTTTTGTTTCTTTATAATTTGAGTGGAAACATCGTCGAGGTCAACTTTGCAGGTTTCAGGTCAACGAAGCAATACTACCAATACAATATTACACATTGATAAATATATATATATATATATATATATATAAACATATGTATGTTTATAAATATATAGCCATATGCACGTATATATATATATATATATATATATATTACACATTGATAAATATATATATATATATAAACATATGTATGTTTATAAA
>NC_069001.1:26223245-26230927 GCF_001194135.2 Octopus bimaculoides | reverse complement strand
TATATACATATATATATATAAATATATATATTATTTGATGTACACAGTATAAAGTTTCGAGCTACTAATAGTTTCTTGTTCTAAAAACCGTGGCTACGCAGATTCATATAACGGAATAGTGAACTGTGTGTGTGTGTGTGTACATGTGTGTGTGTGTGTGTATATGTGTACTTGTGTGTGTATATGTGTGTACGTGTTTGTGTGTACGTGTGTGTGTCTGTGTGTACGTCCACCATATAACCTATACTAGGGCAGTCAGTATAACGTACGATATGTTGCCATGTTATACTGCGTATATCATTGTATCATATTTAACATTTACCAATATAAACTCTGACATACATTATATCTATAATCAATGGTTTTAATGACAATATAATATGTAGTATGTACAGTATCTATTTTAACTATTATCTCTAAACATACAATAGTAGTTGTAGTATAGAGTATAGATTCTTTTATGCGTAATATAATATATAAACTCTAGCAATGCTGTTCATATTATATATATTATATAATGGATTCTCTATTGTATAAACCGCAGCCTCCATATTATTCAATATATTGTATGTACAGAACTGTTATTAATTTGATATATAGAATATAATATGAATCTTTATTACACACGCTATGTCATATAGTGCATGGGATACTATCCCTAATGCAAAATACTGTGTCTCTAATGTATACTACATAATGCGTAGTTCTGGAGTAGCTATACTCTATGTATTTACTTTACTATGCAACAAACAATGTCTATAATGTATAATATTCTTTGTATATTATAGTTTTAATAGAGAACCATTGATACACACACACACACACACACACACACACACACACACACACACACACACACACACACACACACACACACACACACACACACACACACACACACACACACACACATACACACTCCCATATATATATATGGGAGAATATACAAAAAATAACAACAGACGAGGACAGGTGGTGTAAATAACAAAAGTATATATTAGTATGACGCTCGGGAATACGGAAAGTCTTTGACGTTTCGAGCTACGCTCTTCAACAGAAAGAATACGGAGACAAGGAGAAAAACACGGAGAAAAAATATATATATATATATGCAGATATGGGTACAGGACATCACAAACGGTAAACAACATAAATTACGAAAGCAGACTTGGGTATGCGATAAACGAGAGAAACAAATGGAAAACAAAACAAGAAACATAAAAAAGAACCCTTCGTCAGTTGTCTGCTGTTCATCTACTCCATATTTCGAGCAATTAGCGACAATATAAGGCTTCGGAAAACAGTTGCCCCGTGAGCCAAAATGAAATTTGGGATTTGCGGAGGGTCAAAGTTGGTATAAAATGATATCTATATATTTTATAGAGTAGAGTTTATATTCTATTGTAATGATAGTAGAATGTATAGACCTGTCATAATGCGGCTATTACAAGTTGCATCATGATATATCAGAAATTTGGTGACATGAGTAACTTAATGCTCTCAAATAAATTTGTTGTGTGTCGTTTTTTAGGCTTCTGTTGTTGGTCTCCTCTCATCAACAATACATATGTCAAATGTTATACGTTTTCAATCAACAGTAAACTTTAAATTCGTATATCTACGGTAACATTGTCCAATGTAGTTCTTTTAAACCAGTAGTGTTTGATATGAGCGAGATTGGTTAGCTATTTGTGGTTAATCGTGTACTGAATTAGAGACTTTCTAAGTGATACGTCTACAGCTAAACAAGATAGAAGGTGCAGCGATAGCTCGGTTAAATAATACCTACAGGCTCAAGTTGTACCTACAGGCTCAAGTTGTACCTACAGGCTGAAGAACGTAGTCAGGAGAAATTTACTCTCGTTTTACAGCAACGGTTAAACTGGGATGCGTAGCGTTACCTGATTGGCTCCAGGTTATCTCACTTTATGGAAATGACATCAGTAATTTTTTTTGTAACAATATTTTTTCGAATCGATTCTATGTGATCTCTTTGACTTTTGGCAATTTGCCCCTGCTTCTTTCACGTCATATTTATGCTTGTAAATAGCTTCACTGTTAAACGCTATTAAATATATTGTATACTATTTTAGTTAGTAGGGATATTATCGTCATATGTGGTGACGGCAGTTCATCTCAACTCTCAAGAATTAAAATATAGAGGGGCTTTTTTTCTGTAAGTCAACGATATAAATCTGAAGTGCAATTTCTTTCGGTCTCTTTGGAGTCACCAGTTTCCATAGGAATATTTGTCATGTTCGACTTCTACAAGCCTGAAACTCTTTGGCTGGGCCTGATATTTCTCAGTTGGTTCAAGCTGTGTGGTATCATCTCTGTTAATTATATGGTATTGCAAAGTCTCATAGTACCTCTACGTTCATATAGTATCTTCTTGCTTCAGTGGTATGGTCAATTTCAATGGAGAGATCACATGAATTGATTATTATTTTATGGGTTCTGAAAGGATTAAAGGCAAAGGCGACCTCGGCGGAATTTGAACATAGAACGTGAAGACGGACGGAAAAATATTTTGTCATAGCGTCATCTTTTATATCGCTGTCGCTGCAAAACTTGGTTAAAATGAGGTCATCATTAACCTAGGATGTCTATAAACACAGGTTTTTCTATCCTATACGTATTTTTAAAAAAACAACAAAAGCCTATACAGTTCTCTTATAGGCGAATGAGTGTAGTAGAATTGTTAGAATGTATTTGAGGGAATTTCGCTCTCTTTTCTAGTGGTTCTAGTGATACTATAGAGCAGACGTAACCTTTTTGTAAGGCCTAGCCATATGAAACTCGGCGCATCATCAGGCAAGCCTCAGTCTTAATAGAAATCAATGTAATCTTCCGTTAGATGCACCATACTGTATGTTTCTCGGGCTGCAGTTTACCCATGACTCCAGCAGGAGATTAGGTGTTGGTTTAGGAGAAAAATGTCAACATTTCCAGCATCTGAGTAAGTGAGTGGAAACTTGTTACAGATTGAGGAAAAATTACATGCTTTAGTTACTCCAGCAATCTCAGTTCTGAGTTCAATTTTGGTCAATCTTTTCTGGTATCGATGAAATTAAAACAGGTACTGCATCTTCTGCTAACAATGTAACTAAACATTTTGCCTTTGTGCCTCCGCTAGAAACGATTATTATTTTCATTATCATGAGCTCCAAGCCATCGTCATTCTCGACACCTTTTTTTTTTCGTTCAAACTGTCAATAACTTCATAACCTTCAACATTGTCACCAGCATCATCAACATCCTTCTCGCCGTCATTGCAATGAGCCCAGCATTCACAGCCAGCTCTCACAGTCAATATTCTGCTCGTTCACTTACAAGATTGCTACTTGTTTTCTTAACGTATTTACTTCTTCACCCCTTCACATACTTAAATCCGATCCTCGGTAGGTATATATACAGATAGAGAGATACATACATACATACATACATACATACATACATACATACATACATACATACATACATACATACATACATACATACATACATACATATATATATATATATATACATACATACATAGAAAATTGAAGCATGTCGGTACGTTTCCGTTAAATTTGATTGTCTATACAGAGATGCACATGCACGTGATCAAAGACTCTCAGAGAATAACTCACAAGTACACATTTAGACATATATGCACATACATGTATATATATGTATATATATATATATATATATATATATATATGTTTATATATGTATGTATGTATGTACATATATATTTGTATGTATGTACATATATATTTGTATGTATGTACATATATATTTGTATGTATGTACATATATATTTGTATGTATGTACATATATATTTGTATGTATGTACATATATATTTGTATGTATGTACATATATATTTGTATATATGAACATATATAGATGTGTACATATGTATATACATATGTGTATATATATATATATATATATATATATATATACACATATACATATACATACGTATATGCATATATATATATATATATATATATACACATACGTATATGCATACATATATATATACGTATATATATATATACGTATATGCATACATATATATATACGTATATATATATATATATATATATATATACGTATATGCATACATATATATACGTATATATATATATATATATATATATATATATATATATATATATATATATATATATATATATATATATATATATATATATATATATATATATATATACATATACATATATGCGTACATATATATATATATACGTATGTACATACATATATATATATATATATAAATATATGTGCGTGTATACATATATATGTATGCATGTATGTAAGTAGCTATATATGTGCATATGAATGCACATATGTAGCTATATATGTACCTGTCTGTGTATGCATGTGTGTATGAATGAGTGTATCTATACTTACATAGATTGTAGTACAAAAATCACAGTGAGGTCGATTTCTTTGCTTCTTTGCGTTATTTCTTTCTTTCTTTCTTTCTTTGTTATTTTTCTCTTCCTCCTCGTGTTTCTGTTTTCGTGCTTACATTCTCTAAACTTGTATAATCAAGTACGGCTAAATTAGTTAAAGTTTATTGTGTAAGAGCTTGGTACGTGATGTTTAGTGTGTGAATATTCGTAAATGCATTATGTATGTTCGTTGTCTGTAAGCCGAGGAGCCAACGAACACTGGCTCCAGTTGATGTCATCTCTTTATAAACACATTAACAGTTTTGCATTATATTGGAAAATTTCAGTGAAAGTTGACCGGAAATTAATGTCATGTATTGGCAAAAATCGATAATGAACTTCATTTATACTTCATTACCATTGTCGTTGCTGTTATTTTTTTATATTATTATTTTATTAATATATTTTCCTTTTCGTCGTTCTTGTTGTCTTAGTTGATATCTTGTTATTTTTTTTCCATTTCTTTTTCATTTTCTCTCATATTCTGCTTCTGTTCATGCTGCTGCGTTAAAAGCATGTCAGAAGAAAGTATTTTCTTCCGGGTGCCACGATAGTGTAAACATGTTTTAAAATGCTTCAACTTCAATTGTATTTTCTTTTTTTTTTTTTAAATATGACAGAGGAAAAGAAAAACGGAGAAGAAAAAAACAACAATACAGACAAAAACAAAATTATAAAATCTTAAACAAAGAAGAATAACAACAGAAAACAATGCCATCCGTTTTGCAATACCGTAATTGGAAAGTTATCTTCAATGTTTGCTTCTAAATAGTGGCAAATTGTTAGTTCACAATACGATACTTGATGATACGACATTACATTGTAGCAATTTAGCAAGACAAGTGGAAACTATAACTGACTATGTGACACAAAAACAATTACATATACTTTAATATAATTTTCTTATTTTCTCTCTGTTTCATGAGAATCAATAAATGCTTTAGCTTGAGACGTAGCTTATAGAAGTAGGCTTTCTAACGAAATGAATGAATAGAAAAGTTGTCGCGGTTGTTTGGTCTTAGTTCAGCACAAATCGATAAGACATTTAAACAAAGGCATTCTATCCATGACCATCCAACCTTTTCAAACACAATTGTCTCAGTCTTATTCATACTATTTGTTGTTTTCTTATTTTCTTGTTTAAGATGGCAGACCAAAATCTCAGATATGTATATCTGCTATTTCTAGTAGAACAAGTGACCGCACAAACGCCTTTATTCGTTTGAGATTAACTTTTCTGTCTTGCAAATGGATCAATACCGTTTGAGACAGAGAATTAGGCTGTAGGAGTGGATTAAGATATTATATAGAAAACTGGGTTAACTGTAGATATGGGTTGCAGTGAAGTCAGTTATTTCGGTGAATAGTATTAACAGTAGGAGAGAAATGTAGTAAATGAAATTCGGGCAAGAAACTTGAACAGAATATTGGTTAGATCTGAAGGCCACAAATGTGGAGCGAAGAAACGTAGATGATAAATTAGTTTCAGAAAGAGATTTGACTAATATGATTAAGATTTCAGTTATTTTGAATCGATTAAAATGAATTGGATATAAAGAAACGGCAGTAAAATTTGTCATCGGGAAGGTCACCTTTATACTTATCATGCCACTATGGTTAAGCATACCCCCAAATGCCCACTCGGTGCCTGACGTTAAGTGTTTTTTTAACACAAACAACCTCTATCATGCGCATGCATTTTGTCTTCTCTCTACTTTTACTACGGAAACTATAGCAGTCTCTTCTCTTTTGCAGACTGTTTGTCTCCTTTCACCTCCATTAAAACAATTCAGACCCGTTAGGCTCTCCTTTTCGTTTCATCTCGGCATGTTCCACTACTAAACAATGTCTTTCTTTCCTCAATTCATCATCATCAACTACCAAACGAAATTTACACTAAACATTACACTTAATTCCTCTGGCTCAAAACATCGAACGTCCAGAAATCTCCCACGCCAATCATTTCTTTTTACTGTCATCTTCAAATTTAAACTATTCAAAACCATAAACTACATCGACCTCATCGCACATGGATGGCCTGCAAGCGCCTGCAGAGTCTGAACAAACAAGATCTACTTCCACATCACACCAAGTGCCGCAATCATATTAGATGAGAATGTAGATCAGGGATGCCCAATCTCTATGTATGCCATTGAGGATTTTTACAGGGGTAGATTTTCTATTCCTGTCCCTGAGGTGGATCTCTCCGACTATCCTTCCTCCTCCAGTGTCGATTGCGGTCCTATTTTGCGACCGTTCTCGTTGGAAGAGATTAAAATTAGTCGAAAGATGGATGTCACCTCAGCGGCGGGTCCTGATGGTCTCAATTTGATAATGGCCGTGGATAAGATCAATCACATTTGTTATTTCAATCAAGATGATATATCCACGTCGTGTGCATCACAGCTTCGGTCAACGCTCAATCGAAGATTTGAACTCGGCGCTTAGGACTACTCTGGTGTGATATGTTTCATGGTATGTACTTTTTGAGAGATGGTTGAAGATGTTGAAATGTATAAGTTAAGTCAAGCAGCATCAGACAACACTAATGAGAAAACGATTCCTTGAAATGGTTTTCCAATACAGAACTCGACAAAATGTATCGCTGATTTCAGTAGTGAGTTTCCGTTAGTTCTGCAGTCGGATTTATCGGAGACAGTCCAAATTTCTGCAAAGATCGATTGCCGAATACTTTTTTTTTTCCTTCCAATTCTGGAAGATTACTTTGCCAAAGTAAATTTCATTGAGTTCTCTTCTAAACGTATTTTTTATAACGAATATGGCGTCGGGTAGATTATGTGCAACATGACATCGTGATGAATGTGAGTAATGTGGTAACGCGAGGGTTGTGTCTTTAGTTTGCTGTTTACGTCCCGTACGGATTGAAATTTTCTTACCCACCAGTAGTTGTAAGAAGTATTCTGACAGTTAATTATCGAGATCTTTTATTTTTTGCGTGTTTCAGCCATTGGACTACTGCTATACTGGGGCACTGCCTTGAATTTATTTTTTTTGTCGAATAAATTGATCCCAATACTTCTCTTTTAAGCCTGGTACTTATTCCATCGATCTACTTTGCCGAACCACTAGGTTACGGGTACATTACCATACTAACACCAGTTGTCAAGTGGCGCTGGAGGACAAACACACACTTTATCTCTTTCTCTCTCTCTCTCTCTCTCTCTCTCTCTCTCTCTCATATATATA
>NC_069001.1:26219534-26223105 GCF_001194135.2 Octopus bimaculoides | reverse complement strand
GGGAAACAAGCTCCTTATCACACAGCTGCACTTGCGCCTATGTTTATTATTTTGTATTTATTTTCACATCGAAATGTTTGGTATCGGAGTGTTTATCAACCATACATTAGTCCTCATGGAACCCCTCTTCATACGACATCCACAAAATTACCGAAACTGTTGATATATTTTACAAGAAACCTCTCGCCGCATTTTTCATTTAAATACACTGTTAAATGATAAAACGCTTTCCGTTTTTCATTTTTTTAAAATTTAATTTATATATCTAAACCAATTTGTATTTGGAAAATTTTGCATACCAAATATCTTTCTGTCAAATGAATATTTCTTTTATTTCATTTGAAAAATGTATTTTATGGTACCCCGAATATTCTTCGCTGAAGCATTTGCTTTCTTGTGATCCACGTTATATTGTGAATTAACGTACGCTTAATGGTCTCAACAATAGGCCGGTTTATGCGGATTCTATTCTTCCTATTCTACTTCAATTTCCAGGCTAACGGGAATACAGCAACATAATTAATGTTATCAGGATCTAAAGAAGTGAATGCACAATGCATGATTGTTTTTCAATGAGTTCTCCGTTAGCTCTATAAGTTTATTTTGATAACATCTGTAGATGTTAATCTAGCTCTCTACCCTAGAGCCTTTGTGAGACATTTGCCATGCAGTGAACAGGACGTGCTTGTTAAGATTACAATCTGCTGATTGATTAGATTTATTACTAATACTGTTACATCTCTTATAATAGGTTGTTTCAGTTAAGATGATTTACTTTCATTTAACTAACTTTTACACTGTTCTTAATAAATATTGTAGCTGATAAGGAAATATTTTTGCTTGCTGTTTTTAATCATTGACAGGACATTTCTAGTTATATTACACGCTGCTAGAATTTGGATCAAACAAGATTATCTGTCTTTTCTCTGTTGCATTATTCTGTAAGCAGTGTTTCGTTTATTGCTCTGTTTTCTTTCCATTTTTTTTTTTCATTTTCTTGTTTATTTCTTTTTAACAGCTGTTTCCTAATACATTTTTTGTAACGATACACAGCGCCATTAAGCATTTTCGTATTGGTGTCTACACAAAATATTGTTTGAATAATAGTGTTGCCTACGTATTTTTTATGAATATGGGCGGATGGATAAAGCTTTCTTTCTGTATAGCAACTTCTTTTGGCTTGCGTAAATAAAAATAGCTTTGTAGAAATTTCACATTGTAAGAATACATAGTTCAATACATATGGCTGTTGAAGTTCCTGCTGCTGCTACTGTTGAAGTTGATGCTGCTGCTGCTGCTAATATTGTTGTTTAGTTCCAGATAACCAAAACTGGGCAAATATAGGAGTAAAACAAATTCCAGCAATTACAATCTTATCTATCTTGTGAAATGTAGAAATACATTGTCCAATATGTCCTTCAATCATTGAAGATGCTAGATAATTTAACAGATTTGGGTGCTACTTCTAGCAAACCGTGCGACAAGAATACCTTCACGTAACTATCTAATAATGCACGTTTGTTTTTCCTTGAAGTAGCAGGTATTGAGAATATTCCAATTCATAGATATTAAACATAAAAGCGATACTACTTTTCAAAGGCTCTATATACTTTATTCACACAGTGTGGTGGGTATTTTTACACAGTCTTATGCCAAGAAAGTGTTTTATATTAATTTATCTGAGCTAGAATTGCCATAGTGTAGTCGGAATTTGCGCTGTAGGCCATTGAGATGTCGTAGCAAATAAAAATTCTCGAGGTGAATCTGGGGGGGGGGACAAATGTGTGCTATTTGTTATGGTAGACCCGCATTCCTCGACTTTGATCCAGGAAAAAACTTTCATCTATCTATCTATCTAATCTATCTATCTATCTATCTACCTATCAGTCTATCAGTCTGTCTCTCTATCTTACGCTGTATCTACAAGTTTTGTTTTTTTCTTATTCTTTCTCTGTTTATTTTCTCTTATTCCTCTCCGTTGATGAACGTTAGCTTGAGACGTAAAGCACTTTCTCACTTTCCCAAGCGTCAAACCAATACACCTGTCTGTTGCTCATACACCTGTCTTCGGCTTTTTTGTTTTTTCTGTAAACTTCAACTACACACACACACCCGCAGATGGACAGATAGATTAACTAATAGATATATTAACTAATAGATGGTTATTCATTTCATGCAAGGCACCATTTAGTTAATATTCTGACTGCTATGATATTCCTGTTCCAGTGAGATTTCAGATTCGAATAATTTCATAAACTATATTCCATCGTTTGTATGTATGGCGTGAACCTTAACGTATATACGTGTGAGTGTATATATGTATTATGCTACTTTCACTGCGTAACTTAATTTGACGTTTTAATTTCAAGAAATTGATAAATTCATTATATACTAATTGAATTACATTTAAGAATTATTAATTTCCCGTTAAAATTCAAGGCAGATTCGGGAAAGGAAATATGAATAGAAATTTCAAAGGTGCTAAAATCATGTTTCTTTCTTACTTAATAAAGGAATAAAAGATGGCAGTAGTGTTAAATATGGTACCAAAGGTAGTAGTGATAGTACAAGAAATAGTGGTGGTGGGTGCAGTTTCAATATAATGTTTCCAATAGGAAAATTTCAAAAGACTGTTTCATCACTAAACATTCTTTCCTTTTTATTACAAATATGAACTGGAGTATCTAATTTAAGAATTTTTCTGCGTAAACGAAAAGATTAATATAAAATATGAAAATATTTTCTGCGTCCTTTTAATTTTCTGAGTTTTTCTCTTTTTTAAATTTATTTTATGTTACGAGGAGTTTTTAAATGAATATGAGCCGGAGACTGCTTAATTAATGTTTTATAATTATCAGATAACGTAATTCAATATGTTTCTTTGTCTCTAATTAACATTACGTCTACCAGATTCTCTCATGCTCTTATTCACATTTTCTCTTCATCTCCATTTAGCCTTTTTTTATCTTTAGTTGTTGTTCTTCTTCTTATTGTTGTTCTTGTTGATTATATTCTTTAGCCAAAGGTCGGATTTCATCGAACAGACAAATTACCAAACGAATTTCAACCGTGCCGATCCTGTTTTTTACTTGGGAGTCTGAGCATTAGATCACGTTAATCAACTTGTATTTCTTTAGGGAGTCGCAGCTAGTATATTTTGAATTTCAGTTTTATGTATGTGTATACTTACTTCATGGATTTCAGATTTTATGTATGTGTATATATACTTAATGGATTTAAAATTTTATGTATGCGTATATATACTTACATATAAAATGAAATAAGTATACATATTTAATGTACAATATATTGATTTATATCAACTAGTGGTAATAATAAAAAAAGCATCTTTAGAGTTATAATCACAAAAAAGCTTCTTTAGCGGACTCAGCTACAAATCACATATTATGCACTGAAATAAATTACTTTTGCATTATGTTGGCAACGAAACAGCCGTCATCATATGGATATCAGCTGGCGAAATAAACACATTGATTTCATCCATTCTGACCGTCTTTGTATTCTCTCTCTTTCTCTCCCTCTCTCTCTCTCTCTCTCTCTCTCTCTCTCT
>NC_069001.1:26214322-26219434 GCF_001194135.2 Octopus bimaculoides | reverse complement strand
ATATATATATATAGACTTAGATAATTTAGATGCTTCGGCCATAGATTGCCCCCACACTATGTCTAACTTAATTGCACGACTTGACAGGATCTGTTAAGTCATGGATATATGTATGACATGATGCAGTCTATTTCAAGATTTCTTGTCAGTAGAGAAAGAGCCGGTTTCTAACCTAGATTCAAGGTTCCTTCATTGGAATTTCAACATCATCATTTTTGTGTGTATGCATGTATATGAAAATTGGTATGTTTTGTGTATGTATTCTCATGCATATAGTTGGATGTCTTGGTATGCAAGTGTACGCATGATACATTCCACCAGTATTCCTTTTCTATTATGAGTGGCTATGGCTTCTACCATATTGTGGATTCTTGCTTCTTTGTCTTAGGGATTATCCTTCCAGCGGATTTCATTATAGAGTGTCCTAGCTACAACGTCATGTCTCATCGGCTGAATATACCGTGATGACATTTTCGGACAACTGCTTATGATGTGGGTGATATCTTCAGTGTGAACTCCACAAAGCCTGCATCGGATGTCACACTTTACGGCTTTACCTGCATCTCTATCCCTTTTGTGCATGAGGTACTTGGCTGATATTTCCTGTTCCTGGATTGCAAACATATACCCTTCAAAGTAGGGGATTGTAATCCGGCTATTGGTCCATGATAAACTGCTTTGATGATCGATGTTACTATCATCAAGGAGCTTTCTACTAACATATCCATGCATAGTCTTCTGCTCATATAGGCTCATCCTTTCATCTGATGATACGCTGCGGTAGAATCTTGTGACTTCTTTGGCCATATATTTTGGGTTATCAAACAAAGAGTGTTGCTCAAGGAGCTACCTTCCAAGTCTTATGATGCTATCAGCCTCATGTATGCAAAATTGGTCAAGGGATGCACTTCGACACTTGGTGGTTAAAAGATGTTGCCGAAGGGATATGATGCGACATTCTAAGTCATTTCGGATCGATGTTAAGCCCCTTCCGCCTTGTTTTCGTTTTAGGTAGAGGCGGTCTACATCACTGTCCATGTGGAAATTATGTGTGCCTGTTAGTATTTTTCGGGTTTTCACATCAAGGGCTCGGATCTCATTAAGCGTGCAATCAAGCAACCCAAATGTTGGTATGAGTACTGGCACTGCAAACACATTATTGAATGTAGAGATTTCTGAGGTCCAAATTTTCCTTATTCAGCTGTAATATCCTTCAATGACATGTACTTTGTTACAGGTGCCACTGTAGGATATATTTCCACCCACACTTAGATACCTGTAACATTCCTCGTCAGATACAGAGGAAACACTCAAATCATTAATGGAGATGTTACTAGTCTGGTTTATAGTTTTCCCCCTTTCACAGTCATATAACAAACATTTATCCTGACCAAACTCCAATCCTACATCATTTGAGAATGTTGTAACTAGTTCAAGGCTCTTTTTCATCTCATGCATAAAAGTTTAAGTCATCCACAACAAAAGAGTGTAATTTTAGTATTTCTATTTCCTCTCAGACTTCCTTAACA
Organism: Octopus bimaculoides; assembly: GCF_001194135.2. Classification (NCBI taxonomy): domain Eukaryota; kingdom Metazoa; phylum Mollusca; class Cephalopoda; order Octopoda; family Octopodidae; genus Octopus; species Octopus bimaculoides. Next base: position 26,217,905 of record NC_069001.1, on the reverse strand, counting down.
TGAATGACAAGGGGTTTACAGAAAGTATAAACAACATCTTAGGGAAGCTGTCTCCTTGGAATATGCCTTCGTGATACTATATTCTGTCGGTGATGTTACATTCACTCTTCGTGTTTAATTTCAAGATGGTGGCATAAGGTGAAGTGAGCTCAGCTTTGACTATCCTCACTGGAAGTTTAGAAAGTTGAAGGGCTTCTAGCATCCATGGGTGGGGAACAGAGTCAAATGTTTTCTTGCAGTCTAGCCTTATTGAAACTAGGTTCCTCCTATGCTCTCGCACCTCTGGCATCCCAGTTTTGTTCATTAACAATTACTCGGTACAGCCCCAGACTCCCTTCTTCCCAGGTGCTTGTTCTGCTGTGAGGATGTTATTGGTTTCACAATGGTCCTGGAGGAAGAAATTTAAACATACTGTATATATTTTATACATTAAGTTCTGGCATGTAATCGGCCGGTAGACTTTTGCCATGTGGGTGGTTCTGCATTTGGGGATCAATTTTGTCTCTGCCAGAGCTAACCAGTGTGGTATGCTACTTTTTCCAATGAGAGCTTGCTGGTACAGTTTCAAATTCAAGTTTCCGTCGAAAATCACTACGATCGTGAATAAAAAGGCTCCCTTAGTAAATTCATCTGAAGATTAACCAGTTATTTAACAAGGCTGCTTGTTGTGGCTCCAAAGTTGGAGATAGCATTCGTCGTATTTTCAATAAATAGTTTCCCACGCCAAATACGCGACTTGTCGCTTCGAATGTATGTATGTATATATTATGTATGTATGTATATCCTTATTCAGTTTTATATTACGATTTCTTGCCAATAGAGAAAGAGCCGGGAGACATGTCCTTCCTGGCATATTCGTGGAGCCATTCAATTTTTCAACATAAATACTTGCAAAATATCTATTACTTCTGATATCATGGTTATCTTTAACCGACAGATGAACTTGCTGAGCTCTTTATCCAACAACATATATTCCACCCATTGTAGATATAGTCAATTGAGTACATAATTTCTGCTCCAATTCTGTGTATAAAAATAATGCGTTATTAACAACCTGATATACCTAACATCATCAATGTTTTATAGACTTCTTTTGCCTTTATTTAATCGCAATGATATCAACTGAACACCAAATTTCTACAGCTTTCTATGATTTTATTTTGTGATCCGACATCACAGTATCAGATCGGGTGTGGCTTTACTGGACTGGTTTGATTTCCCTTAAGTCCCACCAGTATTCTTTTAATCTATCAAGATTTAATTTGATACGTTGTTATAGTTTTCTGCCGTAAAATATTCCAGGTTGTTTTGATAACACACCATACCATTATAAGATATTATTATCGCCATGGCATTTTCTCAACGTTAACTATGATAAACTTACAGACGTAGTAATTTGATGTATTCTGTTGCAGTAGTGAAGAGGGAACTGGTCATGAATTTGTTAATGGTTACAGTGTAGAGATGGGCAAGTCGATGCAAAATGGTCAGAGTTATTCCAGTTTTGCTGTTGGTTGCCGTAGCATTGACTGTGGTGTTTTTCTTGTAGTGGTAGGAGTCATAATCGATATGATACCGAGATAATTGAGTTGGTGGTTGTTGCGGTTTTGGTTATTGCGTTGGCGGTTGCTTACGTAGTTCAGCTGGATGCGGGGGCGGGGGAGGATATGACTATCGTGGATTGTCGTCATTATGTCGCCAGCTATGCTGGTATAGCGTAGGCGTGTGGCCTAGCGGCTAAGGCATTCGGCTCACGACAGTAAGGTCGTGAATTCAATTCCCAGCGACGCGTTGAGACCTTGAGCAAGACACTTTATTTCACATTATTTACATTTGACGGATATTTGTCCTCATCTTGTTTGTTGTTAACACAACATTTCGGCTGATATACCCTCCAGCCTTCATCAGGTGTCTTGGGAAATTTCGAACCTAGGTTCTTATTCCTAAGGTATTTTTCGATGTTATTATTAGTATTATTATTATTATTATTATTCATGTCACTGCCTGGAATCGAAGTCGAAATATTGGGGTTAGTAGCCCGCGTTCTTAACCACTACGCCATATGCTCGTGGGCTGGAGGGTATTTCAGCCGAAACCTTGTGTTAACAACAAACAAGATGAGGACAAATATCCGTCAAATGTAAATAATAGACATAATTCCTCATCTCTTAAATATAGAACCTTATTTCACGTTGCTCCAGTCCGGTCAGTTGGCAAACGGTGTAGTACCTGTATTTCAAAGGGCCAGCCTTGTCACCTTATGTGTTCCTGCTGAACATCACTCAAAACTACGTTAAGAGTACATGTGTCTGTGGAGTGCTCAGCCACTTGCACGTTAATTTCACGAGCAAGCTGTTCCGTTGATTGGATCAACTGGAACACTCGTCGTCGTAACCAATGGAGTGCCAGTAGAAGAATGTTGATATATATATGTGGTGGTTGTTGTGGTGATGGTGGAGGTGGTGGTGGTGGTGGTACTAGTTGTCGCTGTTTCCTTACATGTTTACATGTGGCAGTTGTGGTTTTCGCTGTGGCATTACTGGCAGTGGTAGTGGCTATCATGATAGAGGTGGCGGTAGTTATACTGGTGGGCTTTCATGTCGTAGAAGCGATGGCAGTAGTTGTGGTGGTGGTGGTAGTGGTAAAGTTGTTAACTCAGAGAATATGAACAGGCATCGCTGTGTTGTAATTTGCTTTTATTATTGCTGCTGGCCATACGCGCGCGCGCGCAACTGTGTGTGTGTGTGTGTGTGTGTGTGTGTGTGTGTGTGTGTGTGTGTGTGTGTAGAAGTGGTTGTATTGAGAATGGGAATGGCGGTCTTCCTGAGGACAAAGACGATGGTTTTGATCACAGGAAGAGAAGGGAGAGGAGTAGAACGACGATGATGATAAGGACGATGCTCAGGATCAGAATGACGATGAGTATGATGACAATGAAAATGATTGTGATAATGATGGACGTAATGATGATGATGCTGATGATAATGATGAGGATGACGATGGTGGTGATGATGATGATGATGCTGATGATGGTGGTGATGATGATGGTGGTGATGATAATGATGGTGGTGATGATAATGATGCTGAGGATGGTGGTGATGATGATGATGCTGAGGATGATGATGGTGGTGATGATGATGATGATGCTGAGGATGATGATGGTGGTGGTGATGATGATGCTGAGGATGATGATGGTGGTGATGATGCTGACGATGATGGTGGTGATGATGATGCTGAGGATGGTGGTGATGATGATGATGCTGAGGATGATGATGGTGATGATGATGATGCTGAGGATGATGATGGTGGTGGTGATGATGATGCTGAGGATGGTGGTGATGATGATGATGCTGATGGTGGTGATGATGCTGAGGATGGTGATGATGATGCTGAGGATGAAGATGGTGGTGATGATGATGATGCTGAGGATGGTGGTGATGATGATGATGCTGAGGATGGTGGTGATGATGATGATGATGCTGAGGATGATGATGGTGGTGATGATGATGGTGGTGATGATGATGATGATGCTGAGGATGATGATGGTGGTGGTGATGATGATGATGCTGAGGATGATGATGGT
>NC_069001.1:26213866-26214255 GCF_001194135.2 Octopus bimaculoides | reverse complement strand
TGATGATGCTGAGGATGATGATGGTGGTGATGATGCTGAGGATGATGATGGTGGTGATGATGCTGAGGATGATGATGGTGGTGATGATGCTGAGGATGATGATGGTGGTGATGATGATGATGCTGAGGATGATGATGGTGGTGGTGATGATGATGATGCTGAGGATGATGATGGTGGGGATGATGATGATGGTGGTGATGATGATGGTGGTGATGATGATGCTGATGATGCTGATGGTGATGATGCTGATGATAATGATGAGGATGATGATGGTGGTGGTGATGATGATGAGGATGCTGATGGTGGTGATGATGATGAGGATGCTGATGGTGGTGATGATGATGATGGTGGTGGTGATGATGATGCTGAGGATGGTGGTGATCATGATG
>NC_069001.1:26211937-26212825 GCF_001194135.2 Octopus bimaculoides | reverse complement strand
CCCTATCCATAATTGAGATGCATTGTTTTAATTATTTTTTTCGAAACCACAGGGGATATTGCTATTTTTAGTTCTTCGGGTTATTACTTCGAAGCTCCCTAATTTTGCAGTATGCGAGTGTTGCATAAAATAGTCACAACGGTGGTTGTGGTGGTAGTATTGCCTGTGGTGTTTTGACACACTGACTGTGATGCTGGCGGCGGCGGTATTGGTAAAGTGAAAGTAGGAGGTAGTCATGGGAGTCGTAATCATTTCGGCATTGATAATAATGGTGTTGATGGCGACGGTACTGTTTGTCGGTGTTGGTGTTGGCGATGATGGTGGATGGTGGTGGTTGTGGTAGTAGCAGTTGTGGTCGTGGTGGCGGTTGTGGTCGTGGTTGTTGTGGTGGTGGTGGTTGTTGTGGTTGTTGTGGTGGTGGTGGTTGTTGTGCTGGTTGTGGAGGTGATAGTAGTTGTGGTGGTTGTTGTGGTGGTGATGGTGATGGTAGTGATTGTGGTAGTGGTGATAGTGGTAGTAGTGGTTGTGGTAGAGGTTGTTGTGGTGTGTGTGGTGGTGGTAGTGGTAGTGGTTGTGGTGTGTGTGGTGGTGGTAGTGGTAGTGGTTGTGGTGGTTGTGGTGATGTTAGTTGTGGTGGTTCTAGTGGTTGTGGTAGTGTTTGTTGTTGTGGTGGTAGTTGTAGTGGTTGTAGATATGGTACTGTTCGGCAGTGGTGGCGTTTGTGATAGAGGCAGTTGTTTTGCTGGTGGAGTTGCTGATGGTGATTGTGGTGGTGCTGGTGGTAGTAGTTGTCGTGGTGGTGGTGGCGGTGTCAGTGGTGGCGGTGTTAGTGGTGGCGGTGGTAGTGGTGGCGGTGGTAGTGGTGGCGGTGGTAGTGGTGGCGGTGGT
>NC_069001.1:26202283-26210316 GCF_001194135.2 Octopus bimaculoides | reverse complement strand
GCTCTTCCGATCTTATATATATATGTCTATTTAGTATATTTATCTAGCTATATGTATTCATCTCATTATGTACGTATCTGTAAGTATGTATGAAAGAGAGGTACATAGACATGCAGAGACCGATTGAGAGAGAATGAGAGGGAAAGAGATTGAGAGAGAGAGATTGAGATAGAGAGAGAGATTGAGATAGAGAGAGAGAAAGAGAGAAAGGAATGGTAACAGTAAGATATGAGATGTTGCTCGTGAAATGAACTACCTTGACGTGCTTCCTTCAGCGATTAAGGATTCAGATACATTAAGCAGTCATAACCTATTGAATCAAACATTGACCCGACTTCAACACCATCAAACAGTAATCTACAAGCCCAGAATCACTGCTATTGCTACCAATAGTAAGACATCAAGCAACCATCGCTTATATACTATATTTCATCATTACTGCCCTTCACCTCTACATCTGTTCATTCTGCCAGTAAGCCAGTTAGAATGTTAAGACTTGATTGCCAACTCACTCAGCCATCTAAAAACTTTCATATATTCGCCATATTTAAAATGTCTTCTGCATTATCATGCGCTAATCAAGCCATATATTTGGCTTTAATATCTAGACCATCATCAACCTATCTTTCTATCAATTTATCTATTTCAATCAGCAAACACATTTCGATCACTTTATACGTATTTATCCATCCATCAATATATTCATCGATCCCTTAAGTAAATTTGATGTATGAACAGATAAAGGCATGCTCGTAGATATATATACATACATATATATATATATATATATATATATATATATATATATATATATATATGTATATATATATATATATATATATACACATGTATATATATATATACACATGTGTGTGCGCGTATGTGTGTGTATGTATATAAGTGATTCGTATATGTGTGCGTGTATGTATACGTGTCTGACCGTGACAGTGTGTAAACGTGTGTTCGTTTATTTGTATAAAATGAACGAGTGAATGATAGGTATATTGATTTGAGAACATTTAGGCGATATACACGATATGCACATAGATGCATACATATACATAGACACACACACACACACACACACACACACACAGAGACACATACATATATACATATACATATACATATATATATATATATATATATGTATGTATGTATGTATGTATAAGCCCAAACATACCGACATATACTTCCATTCTACATGTATCTTCTCATTATCAGCAGCTGCTCAAATCTGTCGACAGGACATCACTTACTAATGAGGCATAATGTCACAGCGGAAACACTTTTCAATAGGAATGTGTAAGAAAAATTATGCAAACAGATTAATGACAATCGATAAGATACTGTTTAGCGAAGCGATTTGATCGCTTATCGGGCTGCTAGGTCATAGATTGTTTATTCCCACCTTGCTACTGACGCAATTTCCTGAAGTTACTATAAACACAGAACCTCTACGTGGGATCCCGTTCTCGAATAATCTACTTGCTATAAATTTGCTTCACCCCTTCTCTTCGTGTGCTTTATCACGAGGAAACGTATATACGATGGGTGGAGCTTCTCAGTGTGGTCAGAAAAGTCTTCCTCGCAAGCATTTCAGACGGGAATCCAGAAAACAACAGTCAAATTTTCACTAATGTATACACCTCAGTTCACAATTACAGGTTCTGGAGTTTGATTTCACTGCATAAATATTTACTGCGGCCTGAATTCGAGGCGTATGGGTGTCATTAGAGAGGCAGGATCTTTCTGCAATCTCGTCGGTGGATTTTACATGTCATTCAGTTGTGTAACATTGTCACTCATTGTGATACGCTGATTATATTTGAAGGGCTGCTCTCCGTCGGTTACGACGACGAGTGTTCCAGTTGATTCGATCAACGGAACAGCATACTCGGGAAATTAACAAGTGGCTAAGTACTCCAGAGACACGTGTGAACTTAATGTAGTTCTTAGAGAGATTCAGCTTGCTACAAAATGTGACGAGGCTGGGTCTTTGATATACAGCTACAACTAATATTTACGAGCTGAGTTGCAAGGAAGAACGTGAAATCAACTGTTTATTCTGAGACACAACGCGGCGCAGGTAACCGAACTCACAACATTACGATTGTGAGTCGAACATCCTAGACATTGAGCTTTGCACCTCTACGTACTTGAATATTATGTTAATAGTACATGTGTCTCTGGAACACTCAGCCTATTACACAGAAAGGCAATGAGCACGCGACATATTAATTACTAGAGAGAATAACTGAATACTCATCGTTGAAATCGACGGAAATCCGTTTTAATAATTAGAAAAAACAGGATGTGAACAATCGCAACTACTCCTCAACAGTAAAAAGACTTAATCTCCTTTGCTAGAGCAGGCATTATGCGATTCATGAGGGAAACAAACCATAGTTGTAAGATGTGTAGGCAAAAGAATGTGTTATACTGAAGGTACGTGAGAGAGAACATACTGAAGAGAGGGAACAGAGAGAAGAGACACAGCTTCTGAATAAGATGGTGAGTGAGTGAGTGAGTGAGGCAAGCAATTATTCATCTAGCTGACTTATTTTGAATGTTGGGGGCAAAGAAAAAGAGTCGGTTATATGGTTGCCTCCAAACTTCCGTTCTCCGAGTGTGTGCTCACGATCGAGTCGCAGAGGTGCCTTCCAGTTATATACAACGTGATCATTTGATTGTAACGCAGGAGCAGCACATCTGTCTCTCTACAGGTCGGTACAAAGGTGATTTCTCACATGGAGAAAGAGACTGGGAATCGACCCCATGGTAATTTGACATTGTCGGAATTTAAATTCAGAACCGGTAGGAATAAAGTAAGTAATTTTGTCAACAACGACAACTCTGGCAAAATGCCGAATTTGTCTTCTATACAGTATGTCTGAAAACTTAATTAATAAAAAAAAAGAGGGATAATTATGGCTGGGATGCATTTTATCATCGTCTCGTTCGATCGTTATTCAACCCTAAACAAAACCATAATCAACTAAAATAAAATATACGTTAAGTGCCTTGCATTAAGAGTAAATATATCGGAGTATAACTATGGCCCCTATGCGTCGTATAAATTAAATAAACAGATGAAAGAGGCGAGTCTACTATACGAATGGTTTAGCTATTATCAGTTATATACCAAGTCAGCATAACGAAAGAACGCTATTTGCTTAGAGACAATACAGAAAATCTAAATATCTGAATAGTTCACTTTTTCACAAGCTCTCGGTAAAGTATCTAAACATTACATTAAATGGAAAAGAAAAAAAGGATACGCACACATATACACACACATACGTACAGACGCGTGTGCACATGTGTGTATGTATATGTAATTAAAATTGAATATAGAGATTAGAGATTCCACATATATAGGAATGTTAGCTGCGACAATCGTTTATTTCAAATGTCAAAGCCAATATATATATATATATATATATATATATATACACACTCACACAAGTGTATGTGTCTAGGTGTATGCGCAAATAAGAAACAATACGACAAAAATATATATGAAAAATAAAATACAATAAAACAAAAACTGGCAAGAACCAGACGAAACCAATATCCATTGTGAAAGCACTTTCCACCATATTAACCGGTTCAATGTCTGCTGAACATTTTATGACTGAAACTTACGGTAGCATACATGCTCACGTACATTTATACACAGTCATTATACATACACACGCTCACACATACATATTTACATACATACATACATATATAGACACTTACGTAGATATGTTCACACTTACCCACTCACGTTCTAGTACATATAACATATGACATATATACCTATGTAATAGTAAATTGTGTGTGTGTGTGTGTGTCTGTCTGTTTTAATGTGTGCTTCGTATATAATCATTCATAAAAGCAATGAAATACTATATGGGAAGAAACAGAAACAACAAAACAAAAGACTTTAGAAGAGTATAAAATTTACTGTACAAGGAAAAAGGTTTGCAGTAAAATCGAAGTTTTGCCTATTACCATTTTCTTCAGTGAGACGAAGCGATCAACGAGGGAATTTGGAAGTCACAGTCTAACTTTTCCTTCTAAATACACACATATAGACACACACAAACACGCATACACGCACGCTTGCGCACATACAGACATACAGTAATTATATAACTGACACGTTGGATAGCTTGAAGTACGGTGTGAATAAAACCAGGTTTTCCACGCATTATACAAAAGTACAGAAGCACTATGATGTAGCAACCGTCCCATCTACAAGTATTCTTATTTACGCTGATGCACACACACACATGAACACACGTAAAACTTCACACACATACCCTCAGAATGTCTAACACACACGCCCACTTATATATAATTTCTCATTCCTAAATCAATTGCTTACATCCTGAAAATAATTCTAAAGATAGAAGGCGTTGACCAGGAACAAATAGTTGCAAAACCTCCCACGCATCATGTCCAGCGAAGTTGGTATGACGAAGGACACAGAAAATAATTTACTTATAGATGTACCTAAAATTACTTGCTTGGCACGCTCTTATTTCATGAAAATATATTCATATTATTCGCCCCGTTCGTTTGGCATAGTCAAAGCGCTTTTACAGTACACACACACACAGAGCAATAATAGGGATTCGAAGTCTCAAACAGATCTAATATTAAGTGCTTCAATAACAAGATTATGAAACGGCTGTAAACGAATGGAATAAAGATCCAATCTTCCCTCAACTTACATATATGTTCCATATGTTCCTTACACACACACACACACACACACACACACACACACACACACACACACACACACACACACACACACACACACACACACACACACATTGTATTTCCTCTTTTATCTTTTACTTATTTCAGCTATTATACTGCAGTCATCCTGGGTCACAGCTTTAAAGGGGTTTAGTCGGACGAATCGATCCAAGAAGTTAACATTTTATAGCTTGGTACTTATTCTATCAGCGTATTTTGCTGAAAACCTAAGTTATGTGGGCATAAACAAATCAAGACCGGCTGTCGGGCGGTGTCGGGGAAGAAAATAAATAAAAGATTCACCCAATTTCATGTATATCATTGAATGTGTTCGCTGTAAATTCTATCTCATAATTTTCTGTACATTGTCCTGATGTTGTTTTTACTCTTCACATGAATATTTCCATGAGAAGGTATTTGTAATGTTATTGTTCCCTTTTACATTAATTCGTTCCGGTTGAGTCATAATTCAGATGCAATGATTTCTAAACACCTATACCTAACTTTAACATTGTACTTATCGAAAAAAATATTGAATTTCTTGTTTCGTTTCTCTTGAAAGGTAAGGAACATCACTATCGTGTGCTTTCAGTCTAATAAAGTGAATCGTATTGAAGTTTTATCGTCATGTTTTCCTTTAAAACCTATTTGTGTATCTCATGTTTTTGGCATGGACATTTAAAGAAATTTATCCCAGAATATATTGAGATTAGTGTAATCCCACTGAAGACCACTACAACTAGCAGCCATATCTAACATATAGCTCACCCCATTTCTTCATATACTAATAAACATCATCGATACACTGATGCTTAGATCTTATTTATGAAAGTTGAGATTTTCGTTCGTCTTCGCAATCAGGATCGTCACCATACTCCCTCTCTTCCTATTATTCCTCTTCCTCCTCCTCCCCCTCATCAAAAACTAATTGGTGCAATAGAGTATTAGGCACTTAGTGAGGATGCAAATTCGCCTTACTGTTTGTTTAGAAGACAGAAGTAGTTCACTTGGGCCTCACTGGACCTCAGAAATCACAGATGAATTTTTACCAATATCGTTCATACATTTTGTAAAATTTTCCCGCAAATCACAACTAGATATCTATAACAAAGGACATATTACAGGTTGTAGTCTCCGATAAAAGATCTCTGGCCACTAAAAGTAAAAATAAGCAGACGGTTATAATAGAAACAAAATAATCTTATATCATTGTACTTTGACGTGATTCGCGTGGATCCATGGATTTCAAAGAAAAACAAAGAAACGAAGGAGAGGGGTGCAAATGCAAAACATCTCACCAGTTAGAAACATCAGGCAAATAATAAAATCAGACATTTCCACATTAAAATATGAAACAAAAGGAATACTATTTCTGGATAGCACAGCATAAAATCTGAAGGTGGACGAGCTTTATACTGTTCTATACTACGTTCTTAACAGAATATCGTATCACTATATATTTAAGGCGGCGAGCTGGCAGAATCATTAGCACGCCGGGCGAAATGCTTTGCGGTATTTCGTCTGCCGTTACGTTCTTAGTTCAAATTCCGCCGAGGTCGTCTTTGCCTTTAATCCTTTCGGGGTCGATTAAATAAGTACTAGTTACTCACAGGGGTCGATACAATCGACTTAATCAGTTTGTATGTCCTTGTTTGTCCCCCTCCATGTTTAGTCCCTTGTGGGCAATAAAGAAATAAGAATATCTAATAACTATATCTATTTGTGTGTATATGTGTGCGTGTATACATTTATGCGCTTTATATATATATATATATATATATATATATATATATATATATATATATATATAAAGTCAAAATATGAAACAAAATTACATAAAACATGTTGGCAATATAATTCCAGATACACTCTGAATATAAATTAACGATGGACAGTCACACATAAATGAATTTTGACCATGTATATTTACACTGTTATTGCTGCCTAAGGTTTAACAACACCGACAATAAAATGTGAGAGAAAAGTAAGACAGAATGTTGAATACTATAACAGACTTTCTAAACATCATCTATTATGTGTGCCAAATAAAAAGCTTTTGCTGGTGTCGTACATATCCGGAAGTTATGAATGTCTTTTAGAAGCAGTCGTGAGTTGAAAGATATATAATACTTTATCCTGGCTATGGTGTTCAACCATATTCAAACACTTTATTAAAATAAAAAGAAACATTGCTCGATATACAACAAAAAAGAAACACAATAGAAAAAAGTAAAAGAAAAGTTTTTTTGCGGTACTGCTCAAATTATTAATGTCAAACTGTTTTCTCTAATATATATTAGTGGCAGTATTAATAACGAGAGGTGATATTTATTCCCACTTAACATGGATGTTCTGTTCCAACAAACATTGCGGTGAAAACCATGAGAGGATCTCAAAATGCACGCTTATTCATATCACCGGTGGGAGATAAATTCCCCTCCAACTCCAGCCTCAAGATCATTTTATTTCAACTTTCCTTGATCTCATCGACGATGGACACTCGACCGACAGAGATAGAAATAGCAGCAACTCACCTCCTCGCTAGTGACATATGGAGAATCAGGGCCTGAACAGGCACTGGTATCGTAATTAACCATTTACCTTCTGCAAAGAATATATGTATTAGCGACAGCATTATTGCTGAGGCAGCATTAATACTAGAGACAAAATTTATAACCACCTAAACGTGTTTTCGGCACACAGACTAATTACACCTTATTGAGAAATTTAAGTAGCTTCACTCTTACGTAACTATGCTAATAATGGTGTGTATGTGTATGTGTGTGTAATTGAAAACATTGGAGTCAACAAAGAGTACGATTGGACATTCATTTTCAATCACTACAATTGTTTCTGCGGAATGTAATTCTCCAAGAGTGCAGGTACTTGATTATGCAACCGATTCCCTGAATTATGATACTTCGTTGTGTTTCTTCAGGCGATATATAAATATTATCTCTGTACGATTAGTTTCTCAGCTTCGAGAGTAACCCGTTTGTCTGTGGTGGCCTGGAGTTAGTAGCAGCCACTGAGTTTGATGAACTGTTGGCTTGTTTTCAATTGTCTCTTTACACATGACAGAAGTCCAAACACAAACCTAGAATCCTGGAAGTACGTATAATACTGCTACTGTATAGCATAGGGTGAAATCTGAAGGCGGACGAGCTTTATACTGTACTACGTTCTTAACAGAATATCGTATGACTATATATATCTGTGTGCGTGTATACAATTATGCGCTAATATATATATATATATATATATATATATATATA
>NC_069001.1:26196789-26201666 GCF_001194135.2 Octopus bimaculoides | reverse complement strand
TATATATATATATATGACAGGCTTCTTTTAGTTTCCGTCTACCAAATACACTCACAAGGCTATAGTCGGTCTGAGGCTATAGTAGAAGACACTTGCTCAATGTGCCACACAGTGGGACTAACTCGGAACCATGTAATTGGTAAGCAAGCTACTTTGTTTAATTTCGATTGGCCATTTAGGCCTTACAAAGAGGGGACAAACAAGGACAGCCACGCTTGCACCTATGTTTACGATCTCTTATAGCTTTAACGATGAGCTTTCATTAAGTGCACTATCAACGCCGAAGTGAGGTATATGTACTTTTGAGTTAATTATCTGACCCAAATCACTATGACAATTTAGTGACAAGGATCAGCTTCTGCATTACATGACTAATCCACCCAACGAACTTCTACTACTATTGTTTTGAATGCAAAAGAAGTGAAATAATTGATATTGCAATGTCTGAGAATACTAATATTGGAATAAAAAAAGGGAGACAAAGAGATACATCAGTATCTCAAGCGAGAAATTGCAAATACGTGGTTACGAAAGAAAATGAATGGAAAGTGGTGTATTAAGTCTATCGAGTTGTGCCTAAAGTATATAAAGGCTATATATAAAGTGTATATATAAATTGCATTATGTAATCATCGTATTCGAATAAGTTTACCATCAATTCCGTGATATACTAATGGGTCCTGCTAATAATAATAATAACCCTTTCTACTATTCCGCAGGGGATTCCGCTGACTGCAGCGGAATTTGATCTCAGAACATAAAAACGGATAGATGCGGCTAAGCAGTTTTTCCAGCGTGCTACCGATTCTGCCAACTCACCGCCTTGATGATAATAGTAATAATAATAACATCAACAACAATAATGAAAATAGTTTTAATTGGTATTGGACTGCAGGACTATGGAAACTGGCGTAAGTTTAAAAAAAAGTATTCATGTTTAAAAGGATAATCAGTGCTTGTGAACAACTTTAGCATTGAAAACCGAAAAACTAAAAGAATGAAATACACCGCTTCCATTCATCGAATGGAATTTCACACATAACTTTTAAACACCGTTGTATCGCATTTTAACTTGCAATAAATTGTTTTTAATAGCTATTTTTCGAACCTGTATTGTGGTCCCTTTTGTCGTAATTCTATGTTTAGTTTTAAAATTTTTTCAGTGTTAGTGTTACTGCTATTTTTAATATATTTTAATGGGAGTTAGTTATTGTTTTCGTAAAGCTCTGATTAATATTGTAAGAGGCAAAAGCAACCCCAGATAGCAAAGTGGACACCATTATACCAGTAAATGGGCTTTAAACGAATCGGCCACTTTGAAATGAATATAAATTATTAGAGGCACATCGATGATTGATATTCAATTAGCATCTCTATCGACACCTCAAATTTAATCAGTCAAACCTTTGGAAGTAAACAAATAGAATAAACAAATGAATAAATGAATAAATAACAGTAGAAAGGATATTCTTCTGTAATATTAGAGCGACTGATTTAGCTGTTCTATGTTTAGTTTTAAAATTTATTACATGAAAACAAATTTAAATATTTAAATAATTATAAGCCTTTCTAAAATAGATAAAGACACATACTTCAATACATGGTCAGTAATTTATGTTATCGTGCTAAGAACAAAATAAAAAAAAAAAAAAAAAAAAAAAAAAAAAAAAAAGAGAAAACACGTAATTGACCTCCCTAGCATTTTGATTCAGGAATTCGATAACCGAAAGAAATACAGTAAAACGAGAAAGTGCAATGTTGCATACCGCAAGAATTCTATGTAAAGTTCTTTAGATTTTAAAATACGTGCGGTTATGAAACCTCTAAAAAGCACCCTTGATAACTGTTATAACATAATAATAATAATAATAATAATAATAAAAATAATAATAATAATAATAATTTGTGCGGGACGGGCTACCCAACCTAAATAAAATTGTAACAACCTCATTTGCAAGGACATGCAATGTTTATTTTGATATGAGGTCACCATGTCACGGACATATGGTTGTGATGTATGTGCATGGTGTACCCTTATCAGACGTGTAGTCATGATGTGCATATTGGGCTTCGTATATTTCTACCCCAGGGGAACTTGGATGGCATGGCAATAATAATAATAATAATAATAATAATAATAATAATAATAATATCGATACCATCAATGATATGAATCATGTTTCTGATAATTACAACAACGCTTGTATAGTGGTCTGTTACATTTACATTTTCTCCGATATACTAAATCTAAGATCAAACAAATTTAAATTATGACCATCCTGTTTTAAGAAGTCATTGCTTTACTTTGAATAATACCATCCAGTGTATCATTGACCGAACTGAGACGGTAGGTGGTGGACTTTGATTGATTCGATTGTTACTGTTAAAAGATAAAAGTGGCAACGAACAGCAGCATCATTGAATGCCGGTGCTGATGATAGGATTCCATTATTGATCATTTTCTTAAAAGAAGTTAACATTCTTAATTTAATTAGAAACTAATAATGAAAGGTAACAAAAAATATAGGAAAAGACAAGATTAAACAAAAGATAGAAATAACAATAACCAACACTTTTAGTCCTATAACTGATCCACCTTTCCAACATTTTAGAAGTGTGCTGTGTCTTAAGACACAATGATTCCTCATATAGCAGACGCATTTCACCATTACGTCGTAATGTGCTTCTTTTTGGCGTGTATAATTATATATACACACACGCACACACATATGATATAGCTGCACCCTCGTTACACGAGAAAAGTCATTGCCAAAAAGACTTTCTGAAATGATTCATTATTGATGCCATGTGATGCCCTCATATGACTTGTACGCCTCGCCAAAGTTTTACAAATTTTATTACAGCTGTGCTGGCTGGCAGGAGAAAGAAGTGCCACCGTATGCACTCTCTTCACATGTCTTTTCGGACCTCGAACTGAGAGGCCCACCCTACCGCATTTTATATATGTTATGTTGTGAATTGTAATAGCCACATCATTGTATATAATGGGTCGATTCCTGTCAGTTTTTGATAGCTGACCAGGCCTGCACGACTCAAACACCTCTCAACAAATCGCACACACGAAAGGCAACAAGCCCCATTGTCCACAGGTTCTCTTCTTCGAAGCCCCTTCCTAATTCTCTCATTCTTCACTCTCTCCCTTTCAAACCCCAAACAACCATTATGCACGATCCTCCCCCAGCCATCCCCGTCTTGTGCCTCCCTTTCCCAATCACTGTCCTGTCTATATTAGAGCATTTTAAAGGCAATCCTTAAACGAGGCAGATGCGCTGGTCTCCTGCCGTCTACCAGCCCACCATACAATAGCTGCTTGGGCAGTCTCTCATACATCCGTACCAGATGTCCCCCGCCAATATAAATATCTTTGCAGAATCATTGACTCTATTCTTCTACTGCCACTCCCCTCAAGCACATCCACATAACTAATGACCATTTTCCAGTTTATCCCTTAACTGTTTCTTACAGTATTGACAGTATCGTTCCAGTTACCTAGAATTATATGCAACTATATTACAACGTAAGTATATTTTACAGAGGCTTAAACAGAAGATATATATAGGAAAATATATACGCTAATTGTATAGCGGTCTATGTTCGTATACATTAACTTGATACATACATCTCTTAGTGGCTAGAGAATTCAAACTTCAGTCAATACTAACATATATATAAACGATTAAATTTTGACTTGATATGATTTGACGACCACGAACACAAGAATATTTACTTGTATCTATTACTAAGCCAATACAAATTATAGTCATAACGGTTTATTTGTTATTGTTTGTTTTATATCTATTTTTAATTAATTTTTTTTATTACATAATTATTTTCCCTTACATACATTATTTTTTATTATTTACATATTTTAAAATTTATTTTATCTTTATTTTTACTTACTTGAATTACAACCTTTGCTAATATACAATATATAACATATATAAATATGAAAGATATAACCCATAATATATAAGATATAACTTTTTAAACTTCTTCAGTTTCTGATTTGAATCCCTTCTACAAATATGTAACCGTTTTATAAAAAAAGAAAAAAAAGCAACAATCCAGAAGAGATTCTGCCCCATGCAGTTCAAAATGAAAGCAACTGGATTTGACCCAAATACCTCGAACGATGCATTACTAATTGAAACATAAGTAATTTCTTTTGTAGTTTTTAAAAAAATATTCGTATTTCAATTTTAACCTCAAACTATGATACAAATAAATTACATATACGTCCTCAACTCTTCCATTTCCTTACCTTATTAACAATAATTATAATCGTTTCTACTCTAGGCACAAGGTCCGAAATTTTGGGGACGGATGCCAGTCGATTAGACCGATCCCAGTACACAACTGGTGCTTAATTTATCGATCCCCAAAGGATGAAAGGCAAAATCGAACTCGGCGGAATTTGAAATCAGAACGTAAAGACAGACGAGATACCGCTAAGCATTTCGCCATTAATCGTGGAGATTTTCTTCTAATAAATCGACAATTTTACTTGTTTACTCTCCATCAGAGATTAAGCGAGTGAAATTTTGGATTTATTAATCCCTAATGAGGACATGACATACTTGAAATGACACACACACACACACACACACACACACACACACAGCTATGGTGAAGTAAACAGAAAACAACCCAGAACTCACAATATGAGTATATTTATAATTTCATTAATATTTAGTAAAAGCAAGAGCATAACTCATGGGTCGAGAGTTATTCTAGTTGGCATTTATCATAGTGCCGTAAACTAATTTGACAAATGTCAGCGCATGAACCTCTCGGCTCTGGTTGTCACTCTACTGCTACTGCTAATTATATATATATATATATATATATATATATAT
>NC_069001.1:26193793-26196689 GCF_001194135.2 Octopus bimaculoides | reverse complement strand
TATATATATATGAGAGAGAGATATGTAGGAGAGACAGAGAGAAAGTGAGAAAAAGAGAAAGATAGACAGAGAGAGCGTATGAGGTGAGGGTTAGGGAGGAGGGGAAGGAGTTGAGATGGCGCAGTGGAGATAAAGGATGCAATTATGAGTACGGACGGAATAATATTTCACGTTGAGGGAAATGAAAAAAAAAAAAAAACAAGAAAAAGAAGCATAATGTAAAACAAAACTCTCGCCAAGTTACTATTGAAATATTCCATCGTAGTAGCTAATATCTAAATAACAAGAAGGAAAAAAGAAAACATGAAGAAATAAACTAAAATAAAGAAATAGACGAACTAATAAACACACCAAGAAAAATAGGAAGAAGAAAAAAAAAGACAAAATGCTAAAATGAAAATGGTAAAATTCGTATATTATTTAGCTTTCCTACCTAGCGAAATTCTTAGGGCGTCGTAACATCCGTTTTCAATCTGAAGAGGAAATACAAGAGTGGAGGTAGATAACAAGATATTTGATTACAAATGCGCTGACACTCACACTAGCATACTGACATATACAGATATATAGAGAGAAACACAGATATATATATGCTTAAACACGGACTCTACTATATGTATGAGCAAATGTGCAAGTATGTACGCACAAATATGTATGAATGTTTGTGTATGCTTTAGCATGTGTATGTAATCTATGTGTGTGTGTGTGTGTGTGTGCCAATTAGTCGAAATAGTGCCAGACTTAAAACGGTACGTTCTGTAAACACCGGTAGAGAGAAATGACTTCTTACAGCAATAATAACGATTTATCACATTGGCAAGGGTCCACATCTTTGTTCAGTGGGTTTATGGTCGATAAAGTTTACCCTCTGTAAATAACTGGTACTGGTGCTCATTCGCTTGTTTAAATTAAGTCTTCACCAGTTAATATATCACATATACACCTTGTCATTAAGAGCATGACTGATCCATCATGATGTTATAAGTTTGATGTGGGTTACTTATAGATTTTATAGCAGATAAATCGATTGTAAAATGTTGATTTGATTATTTCCAATAATTTCAGAAGCAGAATTAATGAATAACGATTTAAAACGCAATGAATATGAAACATATATGCATATCATTTATCTTCTACCGTTTGCTTGTTTCAGTCATTGACCCTTTATTTGCCATATTTCTGTAGTAATGCACTGCCTTTTTTTCAATTAATTTGAAAATGAAGAATTTAAAAAATAAAATCTTTGTCATTATTAAGCTGCTCGTTGGAGCATATTGTTGTTGGCACTTCGTCGCTTACGACGTCGAGAGTTCCAGTTGATCCGATCAACGGAATAGCCTGCTCGTGAAATTAACGTGGAGGTGGCTGAGCACTCCACAGACACGTGTACCCGTAACGTAGTTCTCGGGGATATTCAGCGTGACACAGTGTTGCAAGGCTGACTCATTGAATTACAGGCACAACAGAAACAGGAAGTAAGAGTGAGAGAAAGTTGTGGTGAAAGAGTACAGCAGGGTTCGCCACCACCCCTGCCGGAGCCTCGTGGAGCTTTTTAGGTGTTTTCGCTCAATAAATACTCACAACACCCGGTCTGGGAATCGAAACCGCGATCCTATAACCACGAGTCCGCTGCCCTAACCACTGGGCCATTGCGCCTCCACTCATTGGAGCATAGAGTAACATGACATTTTGATAGAAGGCTTTAATTTAGATTACTTTAAACCAAGAAGTTTGTACCGCAGAATTAGACATTCTCAGGTAAGTTGGTATCAAAAGGGTTTAGCAGCGGCCTTGCTGGGGCATCACATTAACCTGTTGTTGCACAACAAACCTAACCAGTAATTCTGTTTCTCTTTTAATTCTCGGAAAATTTTCTATTGCCCTCTTATCCTTAAGTCATACACCCATATTGACATACTTAGATACATATCGCTTTTAGAAAGAAAGTAGGACTATATTTTTGTACATTCGTAATATATTCTTAACATGTTTATATATATTTATATCTATATATTCTTATTATATTTTTAATATATTTTGAGTGTGTTTATATAACTAAATATTTTTACCACATGATTTGGTGTATATAATGATTTCACAATGAAATATATTCTGGTGACCTATCTTTTGTCACTCTTCATTTTTTCTCCTATTTTTCAAATACACTAAGCGCTTCGATGTGCCCTTATATAGAGATAATGCTATCTATAAAATATCTGTTATATACATACATATATATACATACATACATCTAGAGACACAGACTTGCATACATACATATAAACACACACACACAACAGGGTCCTTTTAGTCAGCCAGTGATATAGGAGAAGACAATTAATAGTATAGAGCTAATATTCTATGGTTGACCAAATAATGGACAAGGAAGAAAATAAATAAGTAGCTGTCGTCGTTGCTTGCTTCAAAAGTGCTGCGTAATCATGAACTATTTAAAAGTGACTGCTAAAAATTTATCCAAGCCATGTCACCGTTTGTAGTCCCTTTAGCAAAAGATTAGTTTATAACAGAGACTCTAATATACAAACGCAGTGAATATTGCCAAATATTTTATGAACCATAATGTAGTCTTCGATGTTATAGAAACAACAAATATTCTTCTTGCTCTGATATTTACTACACACACACACACACACACACACACATATATATATATATATATATATGTATATATATATATATCTATTAAATTCAAATTACGACAAACGTAAATAAACAAAGTTTGCTTTTTTCTTTTTTTTGAAGCGTTGAGATATCTTAGAAAGTTAAAGAAGTGATTTTAAATTCTCAATCGCAGAATAATGTTAATAATATAGCTTGAAGAGGATAAACTACCCCTATTTTGCAGAGAAAAGTGTAGGTGGCTATATATATATAT
>NC_069001.1:26191677-26193557 GCF_001194135.2 Octopus bimaculoides | reverse complement strand
ATGAAAATAATGTTTTTTACAGAAATATAAAAAAAATATAGAAAAAATAGAAATACCAATACATTATATTGTCTTTGAGCTTGTAAAGTTCAATGGTAATCCATGCGGATAATTGTTTAGAAAGATTAGGATGCATGTGATTAAGATTAGTGTTGTGTTTAAAAAAGGCTGAAAGTTTGTGTTAAACAGGAAGTGTGGTGTCAAAACAGGAAGTGTGGGTAAGGGAAGACAATTCTGTGGGTTTTATACTCTTTAGTTGGAGTTCTGAACTCTTTGTCAACAGGAAGTTTATGTCTGTTCTTAGAGAAACAATAAGTAAATTTATATGTATTTCATTGGGTAGACGAGAGAAGGGAATATGATCACCGAGGTCAACCATTTATGCACCTTCCCTTCACATCTTCATCCGTAGGAAATCGACGACCACGTAATTAACTTTTGAGCAGTCCAAAGGTGTGATAGTCGGTAGAGGTGAGAGCTAGACTGTAGGCAGGCTGTTCCAGCACTTCAAAACCCAACTGGTTAATGGTCTGGGCTGGCGTGTATTGGCGTGCATGGTCATGCAACAGCAACAATTCCTTCAATACTAGGCTTCGGCTTTTGGTGCAAATTGCTGGCTTCAGCTTTTTAGTCAGCAAAGCACTTTTATCTTGCACTGGTGATCGTACAGCACTCTTCCAGGTAGTCTTCCAGCACAGGCCCTCTTTAATCGCCATAAGGGGTTAGCATAAACTTGCACGCAGAAGACTGTCTTGATTTTTTCCATTCCATATTCAATCTTTTGGATTCTGCCTCATACGGATGCACCCACGCTTCATTTCCTGTCACTGTTGTGCTCAAAAGTATCTCGCCTTCATTGTTGTTGTGATTGAGTAAACGTTAGCAGACCTCAGGATGTTTGTGTTTCTGTTCAGCAGTAAGCTTTATTGGGATCTTGCACAGTCTTTATAGAAGCCGAACTCATCATGGATGATTTAATAGGCAGAGCCATTACTAATCGGCAGAGAACGAGATACCTCCTGTATGATGACTCGGCGGTTCACCATTATCGTCTCTCGAGCTTACTGAATCTTCTTCTCAGTGGTGGAGGTAGGCTAGCGTCCTGCTCCCTCTTCGTTGTCACGCTTGTCCGGCCACTTTTAAACATCTCGATCCACTCATGCACATATCTACCCGGTAGTGCACTGTCCCTGACTAGAGAAATCGGATCTCTGCTTTTTGTTCTCCCTTGGTGCACATTGCTAGTGGAGCAGCCATACTTACACTGTACAGCGAGAAAGAAAAATGGAACGATCAGGTCTAAACTTTGATCACGTGGCTACAATAGTACTATAAGCACGCATGGGCAGAAGGCAGTGTGACAATAATAAAGATATGTTATAGCGAAAGGGCGGATAATTTTTAACTTCTCGTATACTTTTTTACTTGTTTCAGTCATTTGACTGCGGCCATGCTGGAGTACCGCCTTTAGTCGAGCAAATCGACCCCAGGACTTATTCTTTGTAAGCCTAGTTCTTATTCTGCCGAACCGCTAAGTTACGGGGACGTAAACACATCAGCATCGGTTGTCAAGCGATGTTGGGGGACAAACACAGACACATAAACACACACACACACTTATATATATATATATATATACGACGGGCTTCTTTCAGTTTCCGTCTACCAAATCCACTCACAAAGCTTTGGTCGGCCCGAGGCTATAGTAGAAGACTGTTGCTCAAGGTGCCACGCAATGGGACTGAACCCGGAACCATGTGGTTGGTAAGCAAGTTACTTACCACACAGCCACTCCTGCGCCTGTATATATATCTTTTATTCTTTTTTCACTCATTAGACTGTGGGTATGACGGGGAACCACCTCGAAGAATTTAGTGGAA
>NC_069001.1:26188004-26191667 GCF_001194135.2 Octopus bimaculoides | reverse complement strand
CCCCCCCCGGACTTTTTTTTTGCTAAGCTTGGCACTTAATTCTATCGGTCACTTTTGCCGAACAGCTACGTTACGGGGATGTAAACAAACCAACACATTTTGTCAAACGGCGATGGGGGACGAACACAGACACAAACACACATACACATACACATATAACGGCGAAATTATTTCAGTTTCCCCTCTACCAAATCCACTGCAAAGTCTTTGATCGGCCCGAGGCTACAGTGGAATACATTTTCCCATGCAGTGTGTTGAACCCGGAACCATGGTTGGAAAGGAAGCTTTTATTTCTTTACTGCCCACAAGGAGCTACACACAGAGGAGACAAACAAGGACAGACAAACGGATGAAGTCGATTATATCGACTCCAGTGCGTAACTGGTATTTAATTTATCGACCTCAGTGCGTAACTGGTATTTAATTTATCGACCCCCGAAAGGATGAAAGGCAAAGTCGACCTCGGCGGAATTTGAACTCAGAACATAGCGGCAGACGAAATACCGCTAAGCATTTCGCCAGGCCTGCTAACGATTCTGCCAGCTCGTCACCTTCTTACCACACGGGCACTCACTCCATGTCTTGTCGTACAACACCATGCCATCGCAACATTTGTTCCACAGTGTACTGGTTTCTATTCGCATTTTAATTCTTTCACCCACACACGCAATCTTTTTGTGTTTGGTAATTCGAATCAGACATGACATTTAAGCATTTCACCCTGCCATTCACCTCCATCTGAAATACCCTTACTGTCACTCACTCACTCTCTCTCTCTCTTCTGCAACATTCAACTTCCTAAATGGGAAAACAAATAAATACCTGAAGCTATATGCTATATGTGAATGTTCGTAATAAAAAAAAAAATGACTAGGACCAGGAAACGGATATTAACAGATAATTTAATTATAAAAGAGAGTTCACCGCATATTTTAGCATGAAATACTGCCTTCAGTATTTTCAATGTTTTCAAAAATAACAACATTAAACTAAAATTACGGTGACTGCAACAAATGTAAGGTGATGTCTAACATTATTCTGTGAAAAACAAGCAATAGAGGCAACATTGAAAGTTTCTTGGTCTGAACCGTCATTAGCAGAAGTGAAGGTTCGCCATTACTGTATAGCACAACAGTAAATAATTTATGATATAGAATCATGAGTGGAAGGAAAAACTGACGTGTCTATGATAATCAGAGACCCGTATAAGGACGACTACACTGCGGACAAAAAATCAAAAAAATCAAATTCTGATACATATTGGTGCTGCGTAATTATAGTTACAATTCTTTTCAGATTTGGGAAGAAGACCATCAAGTTTGGGGTAAGGGACTAGTCGATAAACATTGTCCCCGGTACACAACTGGTACTTCTTTTATTGAGCCCGAATGGAGAAAAGGAGAAGCCGAGCTCGCAAGGCATAATTTCAGAACGTACAGACACACGAAATACCGTTGGGCATTTCGTCCGGCGTCCGAACGATTCTGCTGCAACTACAACGACTACAACTACTAATAATAATAACATTAATAATAAAAGTACTTCCTACTGGAAGTGCAGGGTCTCAAATTTGTGAGGAAGGATCTAGTGAATTACATCGACCTAGTGTTTCATTGCTACTAAATTTATCGACCCTGAAAGAATGAAAGGCAAAATCAACCTCGGCGGAATTTGAATTCAGGACAAAATGCCGTTAAGCATTTCGTTCGGCTTGCGAATGATTCTGTCAGCTCTACGCAATAATAATAATAATAATAATAATAATAATAATAATAATAATAATAATAATAATAATAATAATAATAATCGTTTCTACTAAAGGCACAAGGTCTGAAATTTTGCGGGATTGCATCGACCCCAGAATTACAATGGTACTTAAGTTACCGACCCCGTAAGGGTGAAAAGCTAAGTCAACCACGCTGGAATTTGAAATTAGAGGGTAAAGCATTTCGTCCGTCTTTACGTGATTATTATTATTATTATAATTATTACTATTATTCTTTCAAATGTTTGCTACAAGGGTAGTTTGCGGAGGTGGGTGTTAGTCAATTACATAGACACCATTGTTCAATTGGTACTTATTCTATCGAACCCCGGAGGATGTGCGGCAAAGTGGACCTCAGCAGAACTTGAACTCAGAACCTAGCGACGGGCGAAATACCGCTAAGCATTTCGTCCAGTGTGCTAACAATACTGTCAGCTCGCAATAACATCAACAACAATAATAATAATAATAACAATAATAATACTACTAATAATAATAATAATGTATTTTAAATATTTGGAAAAGCACACATTATTATGATATGGGGTTTAGTGTATTGAAAGAGAACCATTATTTGATTTGCATTTTATTACTTTTATAAGCGCAAGGAATAGCAAAATCGACTTCAGTATGATTTGAACTAGGGAAATATAATTACATAATTAATGCTACATTATATTTCGAACAATGCGTAATCAATTTTAACATACAAACCTCTCATGACATGATACTTAGTAAAAACATCAACAGCAACCACAAGCAACAACAAGCAACAATAAACGTCTACATCAACAGCAATAATAATACTCGTAGTGCTCATAATGGTAATATTATTATTATTATTAATAATAATAATAATAATGATAATGATGATGATAATGATGATGATGATAACAGGCACTGCATTGATTTCTTTCCAAATTTCTATTACCGAGGAATCTTTGAACACTCATATAATGTGTTTAGTTCTTTTGTATGCTGTTTTTGTTTTCAGATCGGGTTTTTCAGGAAAGAAAAAGAAAAAGAGGGCAAAAAATAATAATAGGAAACAGCAAAGTCGTGTACATATATATATTATACCCTTATTCAGAAACCTCGCATGCGCTCAAACCTTTATACAAACGCAGCACATACATACATACATATATGCACAAACATATGTTATTTGAACGCACATACACATATACGTATAGATAGATAGATAAATAGATAGTTAGATTTCGATATAGACTGATAGAAATATAGATATATAGATACACATATATTCATGCACATGCACATATACATACATGTATATAGCCTCTGTCTTCCTCTGAACGTATGTATGTCTGTTCATACGTACATATGTTTGTGCTTGTTTTTTTCGTGCCTATATATATATATATATATATATATATATATATATATATATATATATGTACATACATACATATAGCCGAACGCATGTGTGTTCAGTTATGCATATTGATGCAAGCAGTTTTTCATAATTCACCAGATACCAGAGCACAATTGAGGACAATCATGATTTCTAGAAGCTAGTTCCCCTTTAATGGAGCAATTAATAGTTGTATTCCATGACCACATCGTATTGATTGGAGTTACCATAATTAAGGAAGCAATTAAACACTCTTTGTATTCGGAAACATGGCAGATCTATAAGGACACACAGTATGAATATATGTATATTTATAGTAGACTATTACACATGCATACACATATATATAATTTTAGATATACGCACTCACACACAAATATATAAGTTCGACGCTATTGTATGCACTCACACATGTGCACGGACATAATTTCATTTACATGCGCATAAAACCACTTCAGGCATATGTGTGTGTATACACACACACACACACATATATATATATATATATATATATATATATATA
>NC_069001.1:26186657-26187435 GCF_001194135.2 Octopus bimaculoides | reverse complement strand
ATATATATATATATATATATACGCATGATGAAAAAAAAAGCGAAAGAACGATTGTTGAGAGAGATCTGTATCTGCCTGTAATACTGTTCTCTGGCAATGTTCAATGTAGATGTAGATCTGAAAGTTGACAGACAAAATTCTGAAATGAGGAAATGCTATTTATAATAGATAATAGTAATTATCTTCTATACACACTCGTCGAAGAAAAGAAATATTTCAGAATGACTGTTGTAACAATGACGATCACAACGACAAAGAATATTACGACAGAGATGTCTGAGCGCTGAAGATGAAGCAATGGCGGCGTCTATGATGAGTCGAAAATGATGATGATTACGATGGTGATCATTATGTTGAGGATGATGGAGCTGTTGAAGATGATGATGATGAAGATGAGGATGTTGATGAAAATGTTATTTGTAATTTTTCGTGTCTGTCTCAGCAGTGTATTGGCAAGAAACGTCATCAATCTGTCTCTTCACTGTACCTCTATGGCATACGTATATGTATATATATACACATATGTGTGTGTGTGTGTGCGTGTGTGCGTGCGCGCGTGTGTGTGTATGTGTGAGTGCGTGGTAGTGTGTGGGTGCGTATATGAGTGTGCATGTGTGAGTGCTTGCGTCTGCGCGTGTGTGTGTATGTGTGCCTTTATGTGTATGTGTGTATACACACCGAAGTCGATTTTCATTACCTTTTGGCCGAACAAAAATGATGCAACGTCATCGATATATATATATATATATATATATATATATATATATATATATATATA
>NC_069001.1:26182545-26186627 GCF_001194135.2 Octopus bimaculoides | reverse complement strand
TGTATGTATGTATGTATGTATGTATGTATGTATGTATGTATGTATGTATGTATGTATGTATGTATACATACAAATATGGATATATGTGTGTGCGTCTGTCTTTATACACATACTCAGCTCATTACCATTCATTAATTACATAGACATAGTTTATCTTTAAGAGAATCTTTGTGACCAATATATACGATAGACTATTTAAGTATGGTTTCAAGGGACTGCTTGATAAGTATGTTAGAAACAAAATACGTATTTCTCTGTTCCTATGTTACTATGAGTCCATGATACGAATCCTATCGAGAAGATTTCAAGACTGAGTAATGATGTATGTTGTCCAAAATTCGAGATCGTGGACACGGGTAGAAATATACTTTGCGGCAGTGAGACAGAGCGCATAAAAACGAAAGATATGCATTTAACACAACGTACTGTCTAACATCATAATAATAAAAGAATACCAGGTTTCATGGCATAATAAGTAAAATTTGTACTCAGATATAAAAGATAGATTCTGTTGAAACAAAGCGAAGAAATTCTGCTTGAATTAAACGATTAAGATGGAGATAAACCGCAAAAGGTGTGCATATGTCTGAGGTGTAACCGAAGACATAAGATAAATCCAACATTTTGATATTCTTCATGCTTTACTAATGATTTATGAAACGGCGTGCTTCTACCCAGTAATTTGATACTGTATAAAAATGTGAAGAGAGATGTGAATAATGAAGTACATGACGTATGGCTGGCACGCCGTCAGTTACAACGACGAGGGTTCCAGTTGATCCGATCAATGGAACAGCCTGCTCGTGAAATTAACGTGCAAGTGGCTGAGCACTCCAGACACGTGTACCCTTAACGTAGTTCTCGAGGAGATTCAGCGTGACACAGTGTGACAACGCTGGCCCTTTGAAATGCAAGTACACCAGAAACAGGAAGTAAGAGTGAGAGAAAGTTGTGGTGAATGATTACAGCAGGGTTTGCCACCATCCCCTGCCGGAGCCTCGTGGAACGTTTAGGTGTTTTCGCTCAATAAACATTCACAGTGACCCGTCTGGGAATCGAAACCACGATCCTACGACCGTGAGTCCGCTGCCCTAACCACTGCACCATTGCCGTATATATCAGTAACAAAGCTGAAGTATATATCAGTAAGAAAACTGACGTATATATCAGTAACAAAACTGGATGGCATGAACGACATGGCAAGAATGATATTAACAAGCAAGAGATAAGATATGTGAGAAAAAATCAGATTACAATAGAAATTACTGCGACATCTATAAAAAAAATCATTTGATTTTGTCTAGACAGCTAGAAAGACAGAGCATACGAAACCTGTCTACATGATCAGGGAGAGCTATCTGAAGTACGAACCAATGATGATTTTTCTGTGCGTTATCTAGCATGAAAAATACAATATTGTTGTAAATATTGGACGGAGTGTTACATATGGGTAACAATATCTAAAAAGCCATTATGGCTAACTTGCCAGAAGAAATCAAGAAATATGGATGACGCTAACTGAAAGACAGCAGCATGTAGATTCCGATCTAGCAGACTTCAGGGTTTGGATTAATGCACATCCATGAAATGTGCTGCTGTCACTCTCAAAGTCTGAGACATGTTCATGATAGTTGGATAACAACACAACATGGATATGTTTTCAATAAAATGGTTTCAGTGCATCAAATCATACAAACCACTTCAAGTAAGTCAAGACAAGACAAAATCATTAACCAATTTAGACCAACGAAATAGTGTACTCAAAAGTTGTCGCATGAAAACTATCCAACTTCGAATGACCGAGTAGCTCTAAAATGACGTACAGCATAACTGAAGGCAGGCAAAGACCTTCGTCGATTCTACTAGCATGCAGGTCACGAAGGAAAAGACCTACATTCAAAACAGAATCAACAACATATTGTATAACTTCTAGATCAGTAATGCGAAAATCAACAATATTAGGGTCACCGATGCAAGCTTCCCGGATTATGACATTTTGAACTTATCACAGTATTGTTCCAGTAAACATAATGCTCACGACACGTTCAACACATATCGTTGTGCTCACACAAAAACATAAATAATTCCGTCATCCACAAAACAATATATCTAGACAGAATAATCGTCGTTCGTGATAAACACATCATTACCAAAGTTAACATTTCGTTGTTCTCAGTCGTAATTTAAGGTCTGTGTGTAAGAATAATGATTCCGTTGAAGCTAATTTCCTTTGATACTACGGACGGTCACAACATTTGTTTTCGTGGAACTAACCAAAGCCAACGCCACTTTAGAGCTATCCATTTACTTAACGTGGAAATAATCCTTTCTATTAAAAGAACAAGGCCTGAAATTTGGTACGATGTGAGGATGAGTTGATTACATCAACCCCCAATGGGCAACTGGTACCTATTTCATCGACTCCGAAAGTATGAATGAAAGGCAATGTCGACTTCGGCGGAAATTGAACTCAGAACATAAAGACGATCGAAATACCGCTAAGCATACCGTTCAGCGTGCTAACGATTCTGCCAATGGAAATTAATTTGCGGTCCTTTTATTACCTCAGTGCATAACAGATACTTAATCTATCGATGCGAAAAGGATAAAAGGCAAAGTCGACCACGACGGAATTTGAACTCAGAACGTAGCGAAAAGCGAAATACCACTAAGCCTTTCGTCCAGCGTGCTAACGATTCTGCCAGCTCGCCGCCTTTACACAAATATGAATATAGCAATACCAATTATTGGTTTCAAATTTTGTCACAAAGCCAGCAATTTCGGGAGGGGGCCTAAGTCGATAAAATCGACCTCAGTGCTTCACTTGTGCTTATTTTATCAACCCCGAAAGGATGAAAGGTAAAGTGGACCTCGGTGGAATTTGAACCTACAATATAAAGGCGGACGAAATGCTGCGAAGTAGTTTTCCCAGGCATGATGCGCTTCTGGCAGCTCGCCACCTTTGCAATACACAAATATTAATATACAAACACACATATATTGAGGCGAATCAAAAGATTTGAAATATTCGCAAAAATGCAAGATTTCCGAGTGTGCATCACAGGACGGAAGTAGTTCACGCCGTGAAAGGTATCCAGTAATATCGTGGTATTTGGTGTGCTTGTACGATGTGCATTGTTTCGCTCCGTATGTGATTTGAAAACCGTTCAGATAAATGTATATTGTAGTCTTATTCAAGAACGTATGGTTTACGAGTTCGAACTTGTCCATAACACCTAGGAAACAACCATAGGTATATATATAGTGCGAAAATTGAAGGCGCAGTTGATCATAGCAAATTAGCCAGATGTTTCAAATTATTTTGGTCGGGTTGCAAGAATCTCGACGAATAGGCAAGGTCAGTTGGGTTAAAAACCATTGATTTCCAGGCTGTGTTCGCAGACATAGAACCAAATTTGTTGAATGGTCCTCAGAGAATAGCAGGCGAGGTCTGCATTTGATAGACGTATGCCATTGTTCGTCAAAAATGCCCGGCGTTGTCTAACAGAAAACAAAAAAAAAAAAACAGCCTTTGTGCAGCAAAGTAACGAAAGACTTAATACCGCTCGAAGAAGCCGGATTAAACTGCATGAAATTGATAGAATCGAAGTGACCATCATATAGTCCGGACCTAGATCCTGCTGATTGTTTCTTGTTATGATCCACGGCTAAATTTCTGCGTTCGAGACAATTCGTCAACGACGAGGTATTTGAAGCTTCTCTGAAGGAGATGCTGGACTCGATGGATAAGAACTGCTGACAGTTTAGGATCAAAGAACTGGCTGATAGTGGCTTCAGACAGTACTACACGATAGCATTTTCCTTTAATAGTAGGCTGCCTTTGTTGTTACGAATAAAGCAAATAAGTTACCAAAACATTGCAAAACTTTTGACTCAACACAATACATGTATATATATGTCTGCGAATGTATCAATATATATGTGTATACATATATATGAGTGTGTTTGTGTTTATATATTTATATATATGTGTGTGTGTGTGTGTGTGTGTGTGTGTGTAACTGTGTATGTAAATGCGAAAGTATGTAGACTCACAAATACATGTGTATTTCTATAAATTT
>NC_069001.1:26181925-26182535 GCF_001194135.2 Octopus bimaculoides | reverse complement strand
GTATGCATATAAACATATATACATGTGTGTGATTGTGTGTTTGTGTATATATGTGTGTGCGTATATATATATATATATATATATATATATATATATATATATATACACGCAAACAGTCAAAGATATATACAAGCATTCGAACAACAATAGTTGAATAAATTTAAACACACATACATATACACACGCACCTTTGTCCTTCCAGGTTATCTATGCTTGCCATCTTCAATACCATATAGATATAGGCCATATTATCTTTGACGCCATTCCAAAGCCGCAGTAGACGCTCGTTCTTCTTTTCTCATATCCTACATTATTGATCTCACTGTTCTTAGTATTCTCTCTATGTAGGTGTGTATGAATGTATGTATGTATTTGGGTATGTATATATATACATATATGTATGTAGGTATGTAGTTACGTAGAATATATGTCTGTGCGTCTAAACATTTGCATATTTCTGTATACGTCTGTACATATATATATATATATATATACTTTTATATGTATATATATATATGGGTATGTACATACAGACATATATACGTGTCTATATACATAAATATATATATATATATATATATATATATATATATATATATATATATATATA
>NC_069001.1:26174855-26181433 GCF_001194135.2 Octopus bimaculoides | reverse complement strand
ATATATATATATATATACATATCCACGTGTATACTTACGCATACATAGACAGACATACATATAAGTTCAACCATATTGAAATTTGTGTATATAAATATATATATGTGTGTATGTATATACATATGTATGTTTATAGACACGTCTGTGTATTATTTTCCATCTAGATAAGAACACCTAATTACATATCCCTCTCTCCTCTCCCATCTATGCATGTTTGTATTATGCGTGTACACACACACACACACACAGAGGCATATATACGTAACTATATTTACTCTTATTTACCATACTTTCGCATAAGTGACCTAAAAGCCGTATGTCTCATGTGTACTACACAAGAGACCAGCAATCAAGACGCCCTTACATTCAAAACGCCTTTATACTAGTTTCGGAAATATAACTTACCTCATGTAAAAGACAGGTGTTAAAGACTTTGGCCTTTATGTCATATTAAACATGCATGTTTTTGATGTAGGAGGTGCGATATTTAATATACTGAAATCACTTGTTTCTTTCTTACATACTGTTCTTCCATGTTGAATATCGTGTCGAGAGTTTCAATATTTAAGAACGGAAATCGAAAATGAAAGACGAATTGAAGGAATTTTTAAAATATTGCTTTTCCTAAAGTTCTACAGGGTGTCCACACAGTCTGGGTACATGGGGCAAATGAAATCATAACATAAACAATTAAATACAAGAAATAATAATTTCTTAAAGTATGTGTTAATCCCCATGTACCCAGACTTTGTGGACACCTGTAGTTGTATCCTTGAATACTGAAACCCCGATAGATATTTTCAAATTGGAGAACAATATTTATAAAATCCAAAAAGAAAAAAAAAATTATTTCAATTTATTAAAAAAACGAATCTCTCGCCATGATATATCGCTAGCCAATACACATACTTTTTTTTCTCTCCTTGTTTCTTTTTGTATTCCTGTCTGTGGAAGAGCGTACGCTCGAAACGTTAAAGACTTTTTCACTTCCCGGGTTTTATACTAATACATCTGTTTGTTGTCGACACCACCTGTCTACGTCTTTTTTTTTTTGTGAATTTTCCCTATATATATGTATAACAAAGGCGCCTATTATTTAGTATAATGTAAAGGTTGAAGACCTTAATATCTATATATATTTTTATATACCTATACATCTACAGACACACATATACATATACGTACATATATATACACAGATATTGACTAACTCATACATACAAGTAAGCTATGAATATTCAAACAAACATTCTTACATTTATGTACTCAGTCTGAGGAAATCTTTGAGCGATATATATCCTATTAGAATAAAAGTAAAGAAAATGCTGCATTTATACCCTATTAATTCTGGATGAAATTATCAGAGTATTTCGTTGTTTCTGTACGCTGCCGAACCACTCTTAAGTGAAATGTTTCTCGGAAATTTAGTATCGGGTTTACCAATTGTCTATTAGATATTTCATTTACTGTCCATATATTTGTTCAAACACATTCTTTATCCTTTATCGTTAATATTTTACTTGCTTTAGTCATTGGGGCACAATCTTCAATGTTTACTTGAACAAATCAATCGCATTACTTAGTTTAAATCTGGTACTTATTCTAGGAATTCCCCATCCCCTTTATTATATATTTTTTTTCATTTTGCTGAACCCCTTAACTTACTATGACAAAGTTCGGCGTGCTGAAAATTTGTCTTTTAATATTTAATGGAATTGTCATTTGTAAAAATTTGACTTTATTTACTTTGTTTTAATAAGAATTGCACGTAAAATGAGAGGGATCATAGTTGTTATTAATCAACCTCGAAATAAAACTTTACAACTGCTAACAACTCACAAAAGCTAGCACTCCGTCGTTTACGAGGGCTCTAGTTTATCCGATCAACGGAACAGCTTGCTCGTGAAATTAACGTGTAAGGGACTGAGTATACCAATAGGCACGCACACTCTTTATACTCTCAGCGTGACACATAATTTGACAGGGCTGGGTCTTTGAGTTATAGGCGCTACTCATCTTTGCCAGCAGAGTGGGCTGGCAGACACTAAAAATAAAGTACCTTGCTCAAGAAAATAATGCACCGTCGGGGATATCGAACTCCCTACCTGTCATTGTATTAATGTTTTAAGAGAGGTATCGTAAGTAATTCTCATCACCTATTGTTCAAAATTGTATATAAAACCCCCAACAAATGCAAAAAATGGAAACAAAACACATCCGTTCAGAGAAATAGCAAAAAAGAAATGCATAAACGCACTGTGCCTTGCCAAAATTTCCAGCAAAATTTCGCTTAAATTACACTACGTGAAATGTAAGGCTGTCGGGACACTGCACAAAATAAATCCCGATCTACAAAAAGGAAGTATGGCCACGGATGGAACACATGTTATCATATATCTGCATGATCACTGCTGGACAGGGTCTGAGAAACAACAATAGACAATTTTGCAGACTTCGCTTAATACTAGATTTCTTTTACCGTTTTATATTCCGCCCTGGTATGTACTTAAAACGTCTAAATAATCAGAAAGTTTTTTCATATCGTTTTTTAAAAATCTTATCTTATTTCACTATATTACTTTCACTTCCTCAGTGTTTCATACGAAATATCTCTATCTCCAGACATATAGGCGTACACGCACATATATACACACACATACACACACACACATATATATATATATATATATATATATACACATATATATATGTGTGTGTATACATATATATGTGTGTTTATATATATATATATATATATATATATATATATATATATATATATATATATATATATATATATATGTATATATATGGATAGATAGATAGAGTGAGAGAGACAGACAGACAAGTAGAGATATAGGTATATGTATTTATACATGCATGTATATATATATACATACATGCTTATATACTTATACACATGTATTTTTGTCTGTACGTGCGTATGTACACACGTTTATATGTATTAATACACATGTATACATACATACATATATATGTGCATGCACACACACACACACACACACACACACACACACACACACACACACACACACACACATATTCATACTGCTATATATTTTGCAGCATTTTCCTATTGATCATACTTTTGTTAATATTTTATTTTTTTCATTCTTTTTCCTAATTTCTTTACGCTTTATATTCTCATTCTCATCCACTTTGTTCATAAACCTCAAATTGCGTAACGTATTGTACCTCCTGTTTTATTTGATATTACTATTCCGTTTGCTTAGAAAACAGAACATCATTCTTTGAATTAAATCGTTGATGTGTTGTTAGTTTAAATTCATCATATCTCTATTGTTTTCATAACAAAAAAAAAAAAACTATTCACTTACTGCTTCTTGCTTTTATTCCTTTCATGTTTTCTTCGATGCTTTTGATGTTTGAGATATCTTTTCATTTATATATTTGTTTGTTTGTATATTTGTTTATTTTCTTGAAAATACTTTTTTCCCCCCGTTTTTATTCATCATCTCCTTGTGTGTGTGTGTGTGTGTGTACATGTGTTTTCCGCTTTTCTATTTACAACATTCCCCTTCCATCTTCGCACGTTTTATATCTGTTCTGATATTACTAGTTAATAAGATTTCTGGAAAAGTTAATATATTTGTTATAAATTCATAACTATATATATATATATATATATATATTACACATTTATATTACACATTTATATATGCCTATATTTAAAGATATATATGTTTGTGTAGGTGTGTGTGTATTTTCATGTATCTCTATATATACATACGAAAAATAGAAGTTGAGAAAATATATATATATATATTATCTAGTTATCTATCTTTATATTTGTCTGCCTATATACATATATATATGTATATATATATATATATATATATATATATATATAATGAGTTCTGTCTATTTTATTTTGAGAGGTCTAGATGTCTAATCTTTGTTTCGAAAAAAAATTATATGGTGGGAGGTTCATTCCACCAATGAAGAACACGCGTTTGTATTATTTCAGGTCTTCTTCTTTCTTCTTCTCATTATTATTATTTTTTCTATTATTACTCAGATGTCACGAGGAATTCGAATTTTTTTCCTAACAAATATTACCAGCGAGTACATATTATTGATGAGGTCATAAATATTCAAGAAATAGGCAGAGTGGAGAAACTGAATGATCGATCAAAAGATTAGTCAAGCAGTCAATTAGTTAACTGGTTAATTGGGTAACTAGCTGACATAGAACAGTAAATAGAATGGAAAGAGAACCACTGTATGCGTTTTGATAGCAAAAAGACATGCAAATATACATCTGTCTATGTGTGCATGTATGTGAGAGTTGCAAACTATGATCGATCGCTTTTTGCAAGCGAAAGTGACCTGTAGCAGCACAAAGACACACACATTCAAGCACATATATACCAAGCACACGCACTCACAAACCGATATACAGCCTCACACTCACGCACATACATACACACCTACGCGCGCGCATAGGCTCCACAAGAAAAGCGAGCAAAGACATATATGATTTAGCAGCAAGAAAGAAAGAAAAGAAGCATTTCCTGTCGGGAAGTTGTCATGGCTCATATGAAGATAAGTAAGAAGCAATTCCATAAGATGTGCCTCTTATGGGCCACAGAACGTGCACGACTTACACATCGCGTGTTACAAGCATGTTGTCGAGTAAATCGGATAATAGTTAGTAATATGAGTTTCCCGAAACAAATTCTCAGAGATGGTCATAAATTTGCAACATGAATATGAATAGCGCTCGTTAAATAGGTTAGATAATTATCCCTTTCTACTCTAGGCATAAGGCCCGAAAATTTTGGGGAAGGAGGCCAATCAATTAAATCTACCCCAGTACGCAACTGGTATTTAATTTATCGACTACGAACGGATGAAAGGCAAAGTCGACCTCGGCGAAAATTGAACTCAGACCGTGAAGACAGACGAAATACCTATTTCTTTACTGCCCACAAGGGGCTACACACAGAGGAGATAAACAAGAACAGACAAACGGATTAAGTCGATTATATCGACCCCAGTGCGTAACTGGTACTTAATTTATCGACCCCGAAAGGATGAAAGGCAAAGTCGACCTCGGCGGAATTTGAACTCAGAACGCAGTGGCAGACGAAATACCGGTAAGCATTTCGCCCGGCGTGCTAACGATTCTTTTTACTTTATTGCCCACAAGGGGCTAAACATAGAGGGGAAAAACAAGGACAGACAAAGGGATTAAGTAAATTACATCGACCCTAGTGTGTAATTGGTACTTAATTTATCGACCACGAAATGATGAAAGGCAAAGTCGACCTCGGAGGAAATTGAACACAGAACGTAAAGACAGACGAAATACCGCTAAGTATTTCACTCGGCGTGCCAACGTCTCTGCCAGTTCGCCACCTTAGGTTAATTAATTATCAGCGGAGAAGTGTGCTCGGAAAGCATACCAGACACTGTAAGTACAGGAGGAACAACCCGATGCCGTTATTATATCTGCTGACTAGAGAACTGTCAAAGTGAAATGTAGATAGTACGGAATTTATGTAAGAAATGGAAGATTTAATGCGACTAAAATGTATTCCTCTATACCGTATGAATTGTAAAAAGCATCGCAGAGTTTTCATTTGCCGAATGCAACAGAAGTGGTGTGTTGCGGTGATACTGTTTCTTGGGCTCCGTAATGGTGTTAATATTGTTGATGTATGGGCATGAGTTACACCATCGTCAAGAACATTTAAACGTTCCTGATTGTGCGGAGCTGAGAGCTGTAAAGATACTAACAAGGAAATTGCAATGACTCCTATCGGTTTTAAAAGACAAGAGAAGCGGTGTGGGAAAGATAGGGGCCGTTGTTGTGTCAGAAGGAAGAATGAGAATGTTGTGGGAGAGTTTGTGTTTCAGAAGGAAAATGTACGGATGGTAGTTAAGAGAGAGAGAGTGGAATACGGTCGGTGAAAGTGCGTGAAGATGGTAGGTATGCTGCAGTGCAGTTGATGGTTCAGGTTCGGTCGGATGCCGGGTTGACAACTGGAGCTTACGATTCATTTATAACATCGTTTCACAATGGGATTTGAAATTAGAATCCCTGCTACAAAGTCGGTTTGGGCGAAGAAATTGAGAGGAAGTTATGGCAGGTTTAACGTGTTTCGGGTGAGAGGAAGAGCAGAGGAGGTGAAAGAGCAGAGGAGGTAGAAGTGGGAGTCAGTACGTTTATAGCGGAGGGAGATGTGTAGGTGAGTATTGTATATTTTGACGGAGATGTCCAGAAAACAAACAGACGTATCTGATATGGTGAGGGTGAGTTCAAAGGGTGGACGAAAGGTGTTTACGAAAGAAATAAAATCGCTGATCTGTTGTCTGATGAGGATTGTGGCGCCAATCCAGTCGTCAAAAGGTGCAGAGGAGTGCGCCAAGATTTGTTCCTCTACACAGGCTACAAAGAGGCTGGCATAATATATATATATATATATATATATATATATATATAAGTATACATAATATATACATATATACGTATACATAATATACATATATACGTATACATAATATACATATATACGTATACATAATATACA
>NC_069001.1:26173857-26174485 GCF_001194135.2 Octopus bimaculoides | reverse complement strand
TATATAAGTACATACGTATATATATGTATGCATAAATATATGCATGTATATATATATATATATATGATACGTATACAGGCACTTATTGACGGAGATATATGCGTGTCTATTTGTGTCTATACACACAAACACACACACACACACACACACACACACACACAGACTCGTATATATATATCTCCATCAATAAATGCCTCTATACATGTCATTTAATTATATCCTTTGTATTCCGTTTTATGTCTGCCTTCCTTTGTGTTTGCTTCTTGTTTATATGTATTTTATTTGCTATATATTTCCATGTTTGATTCTCTGTTCCTTGTTCTATCTCTTTTATCTCAATGACTCTCGCGTGCTTCATATAAATATACATACACAGCCACACACATACATCTACTTACACATCTATGAATCTATCTCTCTATAGCTATATATCTATATCTGTATATCTACATATATTTCGATATATCCATGTGTATATATCTTTCTATACATATATACGTATATCTATCTATCTATCTATCTATCTATCTATCTATCTATCTATCTATCTATCTATCTATCTAGCTAGCTAGCTATTTGTCTGCCTTTCTGTATGTATGTAGATCTATATATGCGTGTATGTATGTAT
>NC_069001.1:26167297-26172704 GCF_001194135.2 Octopus bimaculoides | reverse complement strand
ATATATACACACACACAAATACATATATACATACATAAATGTATACATATATATATATATATATATATATATATATATATATATATATATATATACATACACACATACATATATACATACATATGGTCATGCATACACAAATTCATATCTACATACATGCACACACACATATTCACACATTCGTACCTACATACACGTATCCACAAATAAAACGCATACATACTAACATACATACATATACACATGAAACCGGCTTTGATTTTTGATTGGTTGTCATTCGAATTTCGGTATGATTGTCTTTTAACGAGATATACCTTTGTGTGTTATGGAGGCATTTTTTTGTGTTTTACTTTATTGATTTACGTATAAATATATACTTATATATATACAGCCCACACAGTTCACACACGCATGGACACATACGTATGAACACACGCACGTAGGCACACATATATACGCTTATATGGACACGCATGCACAAACAGTAACACTAAGAGACCCACGCACAAACAGATATACAAACATATACTCTCATATATATATGTGTTCCTTCCTTCGTTTTTTAAACTACATTTTGACATGAAAAGCCTACTGAAGTAACGCAGTTAATCATGCAATTTTAGATGGATATAACGTCTCAATAATCTATACGCAAGAGAAACTTTCTCTCCCCAGCACCATCACCACCGTATATTTTTTTTCTTTTCTCGCAAGCAAGGAATGGTAATGCATTTAGTATTCTTGAAAGAATACGAGATCAGTGGGAGCAGATATAAAAGTATGAAGTTTGTAACCCGAAAACTGGAGTGCAGATAGATAAGGCAATGATTGATGGTGATATTGCTGTTGTGTAGCTGAGATGAACACAAATCGTACAAACTTACACTCCTGTAAGTTGGCAATGCGACGCATAGGAATAGACCATAGATCAAATATTCTCGTATACGCTTTGCTTTACACTAGCTTGGGATCACACGGCAACAGTTTGTCATGCAGTGTTTAGTTGTCAAGACTCGAGTGGTTACATGTTGCTTATTTGTGTGTTGCTCTGATGCATGATCAAAGCATTTGCTTCTGTTCAGAGCAGAGAGATGGAATGAAATACAGACTTTTAGATAAATGGATTTATTTTTGTTGTCAGAGTAGGACGTTATATGTCTACAGATAGCTATTCTCTACAAATATACTAGCTAACGAGAGTTGCTGCTACACTATCTCTCCACTTGTCTACTCGCTAGAAAAAGAAACGAAGTCTCACTCAAGGAACACTCAAGGTCAAAACCACTCGACGGCAAACTGCAACCCGTGAGACTTTCTGAATGGCACGCCAGAGAAAAGTTATCTTGAATTCTTTTTCTTATCCGGTTCGCGTGATAATGAGCTTTGTCTCATGCAAACTGCTTATCGAAAAAGTTTTCCATTCTTGTTCTAGAAATATCGCGTTCTGTTCATATAGATATTTCTTTCTAAAAGGGAAACGGACTGAATCGGTGACGTTGATAATGCCTTTTATTACACTTGCTGTTTTCGAATAGCGATGTCGGGGAATAAAAACAACAAAATCAACAACATATTTTATTCCACATATAGTAGACTGTCTTTATTGTTGTGTAAACCTGTTCCACTTTTGTACTAATCTAGCAGTCTTTTGATCAAAAATATTTCACATAATATGAAGTATATTTGCCACTTAAATGCGGCTAAACCCTAAGGGCGAATGCTACTGTAGTTTGTAGCCCCAGGAGAACATCTCCTCCAGCTGGCTACTGACACACTTTCTGTGCCCTGTCGGTATTTGCAACGGTAAGGCATCCTTCCCATCGTCGATCTGACATGATACGCACGGACCCGGGTTCCTGGGTATTTACCCTTCGTCAGCGTACGACAATCACCGATCTTCCAAGCATATTACGTCAGATCGACGATGGGAACCACGACCTCTTTGCAAATACCGACACGGCACAGAAAGTGTGTCAATAGCCAGCTGGAGGAGATACTTCACGTTGTCGTGCTGCTAATGTTTATACCTCGTTCAGAGATTTATTATTTCACATAATAGTTAGATCCAAAACTATTACAGCTTTCTCTTCTTCTGAGCTAGCAGCTGTATGTTCGTATCTTCAGGACTACAATTCTCTTTCTCTTCTCTCCTTGCGCTTACCCTGCTTCACCTTCTCAACAATGACTTCATCCACCGTTATCCTTCCTCCGGAGCTCTTTTACCATCTGGAATTATGTTGAAGATCGATCCTTGCCATCAGCAACCCTCTCCAATTGTTCAAGCTTGAACGTTATTCACCATAGAGGCAGCAATTATAGGCACGGCTCACCATCCTCTAACATTATTAGACCATGAAATCAGCATTATGTAGTCAATTGATATAGGGAAATTAGTAAAAATATATCGATCATGACAGAAAGTAATTTTGTGTAGGATAAACATACCTTGAATATTTATCTAACGGAAAGAAGACAGAGATGGCGGAGGTGTGGCGGACACAACGTGGTCGTTAAACATGCTAGAAATAATAGTCAGATTATTCTCAAATTAATCCCTAACTCATATTACGAACTATACATTGAGCATTACAGCTTGTAATAATAATACAGCGGAGCGGAATGGTCACGGTTGGAACATAATTTATTACTTGTCTGCTTAATCAGAGATGGCTTGGAGCTAAACAACAATATCCACATGTTATCTGATATTACACAGTTTGCTTAAAATGCAGTGAATAGCATCTATTCAACAACGTGACTTGAGTGAAAATCACCAACAAATACTGAACTTCAGCTGAGGACATGCGTATTTCTCAATGATACATTGGAGTGAGTAGCTAACATACTTGATATAGAGAGTAAAATTTGTCGATGGCCTTCTTTTAATTTGCTCAATAAACGAATGTTTCTTTCACTGTGAATCACTGATCGGTTATTTATTATCATTTTCTTTTTTGGTTGGGGTTTGTGATTACATTATGTATATTAACATATACTGAAAATATATTTTATGCATATAAGAATATAGTCAAAATACATATTATGTATATTTGCATATAGTCATAATATGTATTGTTCATGCAGAGGGCATCCTTGAAAAGAAAAAAAAAACAATGTTTCTTAGTTAAACCTAGTAGTTTTATATAGTATCTGACATAGACACATTTTCTATTTTCCAAATGAATGGTTCTCCTACACTTACAGACGAAATCAATATATTTGTGTACATATTTGAATTTTTAATATTTCTCTGTTCGATTTTCTCCAAAATG
This sequence comes from Octopus bimaculoides, assembly GCF_001194135.2. Classification (NCBI taxonomy): domain Eukaryota; kingdom Metazoa; phylum Mollusca; class Cephalopoda; order Octopoda; family Octopodidae; genus Octopus; species Octopus bimaculoides. The sequence continues at coordinate 26,169,432 of NC_069001.1, read as the reverse complement.
AATAAGTAAATACGCTTTTAAAAATATGGTGGAACGTATAATAGAAAACGTACTTGGGAGACGAATCTCGAATTCCATTTGCCGAAAAGCCTCTTTTTTTTTTTTTGGAGTTAGTTGTTCATTGGATATTGTGAGGTAATTGTAAAACGGATATATTACTTGCTGTATCACGTCTCCTGTCAATCCCTAATGGATACGAAATAAAATAAAAAAGGAAAAAAAAAAAAAATATACAGAAACATGTTTACTTCAATTACAATTTTCCCAAGGCTCATAATATTTTGGTAATAAGTGACGTTGTATCACACACTCTAACAAAATCATTGGGATTTGAAATGGACTGTCACTTCTTTGAAAGTGTTGGTTTTTTTTTTTTTTTTTTTTTGTTTCATCATCATCATCATCATCTTTTTTCTTCAGTCTTCATTTTCTTCCTGAATTATCAGGTAGATTACCAATGGCATATAATGCAGATAGAATGACTTGTCAGAAGCATACACCTCTTACACGTGTAATATCACGAACCATACGAATTAGTGGAAAAATATACCAACTGAAATTTACCTATTGTTTATATTTCAAATGTTTGTTCTTGTTGACAGCGTTAACTTTCTCATTCGAAACAATAGGAAAGTCAAATCTGTCAAGGGGTCAAAAAACAATATGTTCCTTAACACAGCTGAATCAATGTTTTTGTATGGCAACAAAACATGGACACTTACGAAACAAGAAAAGAAGACTTTAAATAGCTGATACACAAGAATGCTACGAATATTTCGGGCTGCGAAATGGTAGCTGGTGATAACAAACGATAATCTTTATGGAGACCTTCAAAAAGTGACCAATAAGAACAGAGAACAATGTCTCCTAATATCAGATCACTGCATCGAGGAAGAACAAGCGTCTAAACGTGTAGTCAATCTGGGATTCACGTCAATTTAACGGCAAGCGTCAGAGATTCCTTCTGATATTTATCTACAAAAAGGGAGGACGCACAAATGCATTCTGTGCACGAATTGAAGTTGGCGGTAGTGGATGTACATGTTTGGCGAAATGGCTTTGTTTCGATGACCTGATAGAAGCCCGTTTAATGTAGATTTATGAATAGCACATCAAGTAAAAATATACGAGGCGTTTCTGAAAGTACCTGGCTTTGGGTAAAAGAAAATAGAGGAGGATCAGTTAATTTTGAAGTTATTCAACAAATTCCCCTCTGAGATTCACACACTTATTGCAGCGGTCCTTCAGTTTTTCTAAGCCCTGTAAAAGAACTCAGAAAGTTAGGCCTCCTACTAGACCTTTCGCTATACCCTTACAGGAAATTTTCAGCACCCCTCGTAGAAGCTTCTCAGTTAACATGTGCAATTCTGGTTTATAAGCATCTGACATTAAAGTCACTTTGCCCAGGTTTGGTCACGTGCTGAAACAAAATGCCATTAGTTCAGAATGCTACTATCTTTTATAAAAAATGTAAGTAAATGGCGGTGCCCCAGCATGGCCACAGCTCATGAACTGAAACTAGATAAAATGAAATAAAATAAAATGAATTTGATATATATATAAAAATAAGCTGTTTACCAAGAAAACTTTACAAGCAAAAATAATACATGGCACAAGGAAAGCTAGAGAACATAGGAAATAAAATATAGGATATAATACTATCGACCTCAAGATGTTTCAAGATGTACAGCAATATATCTGTGTAGAAGAAAGCTGTGTTGCGCCGAGGATAAATATGTTAATAAATCGAAATATTTGTACGTTGGATAAAAGCACAGAGTATTATTTTACATCTATTACAGATTGTTTCATTGTATCATTTAAAAATAAATACACTCAACATATATCTTTATCTATCCATGTATGAAAGTATGTATGTATGTATGTATGTATGTATGTATGTATGTATGTATGTATGTATGTATCTATCTATATCGCTCTCTATAAATATTTGACTAATGGGTATATATCGATTAGGGTGTAAATGTGTTAAGTAAAGCACTGGCATGGTTTGGGCTACCTGGTGTCATCCGCAGTTGGATTTACTTCAGGAATTCCGCAGCGTTCGTTGAGATAATAATTGATTAAGTAACCAGAAAATGGATTTGGTATTAGTCTTTACTTTGTACACACAC
>NC_069001.1:26165434-26166946 GCF_001194135.2 Octopus bimaculoides | reverse complement strand
ATATACACACACACACACACACACACACACACACACACACACACACACACACATATATATATATATATACATAGATATACATATATACCTACATGTACACGTCTATGTACGCATACGTATGAACGCATATTCACATACGCACACATATATATACATGTGGATATGTGTGGATGATATTACTTTTATCTGTCTTAGTCATTATTTCTATGTGTATGCGTATGTCTGATTATAAGCATATATGTATGTATGAGCGTACGAGTTATTTCTTAGTATGCTGTATGCGGCATCTTTATTTTACGCGTTTTTAATTGGTTGAGGCTGCAACTAAATTTCTTCATCTTTTTCTTCAGTATTGCGCAACTCTTTGTTGAATGATAGTAAGAAAGGTCAAACAAATTACTTTATCGAAGGACACAGGAGTCCGATATTCTTGGGTGTAAAATGTTAGGAACATTTTTTTTCTCATCTACATAATTACATTGTCAGATCTTTATCAAGACCGATATTATTTTATTTATTTTGTTTTTATATTCCGTTGGTTTTATTCATTTCGTTTGGTTTTCCTATTGTTCGTTCATATATATATTTTTTTTTTTGAAAGATTTTATTTTATGGAGATTATCCAAATACTTCAAAACGTATTTACATCTATTATTCGCCAAAAAGTTTTATTTTGACTTTGAATATTTCCAAAATTAATAAAAATAATAATAATAATAATAATGATGATGATGTGAACTATTATTGGCATTCTGTACTGATATATTCTATATGACGACGATCTTAATGGCAATGATGATGAAGACGATGGGGGTGCCGATTATAATAATATTGATGATGGTTATGATGATGATGAGGAGGAGAAGGAGGAGGAAGACAACGACGTCGGCGATGACAACGACGACGATGAAGATGATAATTTATACTTGGATACTATCGAAAGAAACCGAGAACAAAATGAACTGAGCGAATGAATAATTAGAAATTGGACGAAGTCCATAATTCAAATTAATTAACATAATTAATTTAATTATTTTAGTACCATTAAAACAAGTATCACAGCAACAAAAACAACTCAGACAAGTAGAAACTGCTATCAGTTCGAAAATCAGCTGAATAATTGTCAGTACTCTTCATTAATTTGATAAACGTGAGGCCACAGGTACGCTTACAAACGCACACTACACTAGCACACCACGCACGCACAATTACACATATGCATCGGTGTATATGAATATATACAAACATACACACACACACACACACATATATATATATATATATATATATACAAACATATATATATACATATATACAAACATATATATATACATATATATATATACAAACATATATATATATATACATATATATATATACAGACATATATATATGCATATATATATACATATACATATACAAACATATATATATACATATACATATACAAACATATATATATGCATATATATATACAAACATATATATATGCATATATATATACAAACATAT
>NC_069001.1:26160515-26164294 GCF_001194135.2 Octopus bimaculoides | reverse complement strand
ATATATATATATATATATATACTTCAGATTTACAGAAGAGAAAAGACGTAGGCAGGAGAGGGAACAAGAAGCAGCTGTATGACACTAGGTAACCAGGTAAAACGCTTAGACATTTCGAGCCGACGATCTTCGACCGAAAAGGTCGAGGGAAAAAATGGAAAGCGAACAAAAAAAAATGGTGAGGGTAAAATATGTATAGAGATTAATAGCTCAGCATGATGAAATACATATACGTGTACAATGAGATCTCAAATACCTACAGATATATCTTATAAAAAAAAAATACAAAATGAAGAAAAGTATTATAACGTCATTTAACGTATTTACAGAATTAAGTGTTTAGGAGACATGTCTAGCGCAGTTCATGATTTACTCATGTGGCCATCTTACTAATGAGTTGTGTTCGCGCAGTTAAAACGGTATGATGAGAACTGTCTATTCCGGGTATCTGTGTATATAAGTTTTTGTTCGTATATGCATTGTGAATATCCCCTTCGGTCATGAATAACAACAGGATATCAGCTAGAAAGTTACTCTTCAAGGCACAAGTCTGGACCAGGTCGTTTATGGAAGACCAGCAGTCGCTCATACATTCTAGCCTCCCTTCTCCACGCAACCGATGTTACTCAAGGAAAACGAAAAGGGAGATACAGCTTGGCACTAGTGATGTCGCAACGCAGTTTCTACTGCTGAGCGAACTGGAAAATCGTGAAATAAATTGTATTGTTCAAGAAGACAACACAGAGCTTGATCCAGAAATCGAACTCACTACCTCATGGTTGTGAGACCAAGCTGTTACATTTAATAGATGTAAGTTGTTTATAGGCATACTTGCCTCCCTATTTGCTCAAATTGATCCCTGTTATAGACCTTCTTTACCGAGAGTCTCTGGATTTCATCTGATACTCCTTTTGCTCGGCCGAGCGCTGTCTGTAGATCACACTCATAGATAAGCTATTCTTGGGCACGTCTATAAAGAACGTCCCAATTCCTTCTAGAGATATCTACATGGAAGTCTTGCTGTAGTAAATGAACGACTTCACTACTAGAATGAGGTGGAGAGTTCTCTACTATGACCTAAAATACACTAATTCTTACTAGTCATTCCGTCTTTGAACTTCTCTGATTTAAGATCTGAAATGTAAGATCTTCTCTACTTTAATGACGGAGGCTCACCTTAACCGATAATGGTTGCATCATTTACGGCCGCATATTGTCATAAACTACATTTACCTAGATAATCATGGATCTCCAAGCCCTCAGAAACGGATTTTGGGATTATAACAACTTTCTTCCACCCCTTTGAATTTCTCTGACGTTTGTAAGTTGGATCTATGTATATAAATATCTATAAATTAATATTAGATAGGCGTCGTCTGAAAGCCTCTACCTTTTGCTTTCTCTCGTTTTGTATGTATACATATACACATATTTTATTTTTCACATCAAAGCTGTTTATCCGCATAATTGCCTCCATATTTGCTCAACTTGCTCCCACGCTGTACCCAGAGGAATTCACCCTCCGTAAAAACATTGGATTATACGTTTAAATTACTCGAGCGCCACTAAGTGTCTGCTAAACTTAAAATTTCTGGGTCGCATCTGTTGACCATACTTATCTATCTATCTATCTATATATATATATATATATATATATATATATATATATATATATATATATACATATATACATACGCACATGTATTATACGGGAGAGGGAGAGAAGTGTGGTGGCATTATATCATGTGTGCCAAGTACAGTAACACTGCCATCGCTTTGTAGAATGAATAACAAATATCTTGAGACTGCAGGTATGAAGGAGAATTCCGAATTGTGATGTCAAAATACTGATTCTGTCAGATTTATCGAATCCAAGAAAGTTCTTCGGAGATAATATTGGTCTGTCAGAAGTATGTTGTTCCTGTTGATGAAATTGCCTAAATATTTGCATGAATCTACGTATTTTAGTATATGTACGTGAGTAAATACATGGATGCATTTTCTTTTAGAAGTGTGTGTACAGATTTGCAATTTTTTTCAGACATGTTTGTATGTATGTATCTGTTTATCTATCTATCTGTCTGTCTGTCTATATATTATTCGTTTATGCTTCAATCTATACATTATTCTTCTATGCATTTATATATTATTCTTTCATGCTTCAATCATTTAACTGCAACCATGCTGGGGCATCACCACCACGGAATTTAGTCGAACAAATCGACCCTAGGATATATTCTTTAAGCGTAGTACTTTTATTCCACCGTTCAAGTTACGGAGACATAAGCAAATCAAAATCGGTCGTGAATTGGTCATGGTGGATAAACATAGACACAAAAACACACACATATACATACATACATATACATACACAAACACACACACACATGTACACGCACATATACATATCCAAATACATGGCATGGTGTATGTAAAAATCCTGGCAGAACGTAGGAAGTAATAAATACGCAACGAGCGGTACACAACTCGCTAATCATCAGGCCCCAGATAGCTTAGTGAGAAAATAGAAAAACAAATGGAAGAATTAAGATATAGGTGTGGTCAATTGTCCAATGTTAGTAATAATAAGAATACAGAAAAGGAGAGGGAGAAGCCGACTAGGGGAAGATCATTGTGAATATAAGACTGGTGTCCACTGTAAATAAATAAATAAATATATATGTGTCTGCATGTGTGTGTGTGTGTGTGTTTTCGGTGCGCGCACCCGTGCGACAGAGAGAGGAAGAGAGAATTTTAGAGGTAAAATTGTCAGGAGATGAAGAGTAAGAGAAAATTTAGGAGTAAAATGGATTTTCTAGAAGAAAAGAAGAAAGAGAAGGAGGCGGGGGATATAGTTTGTGGTCAATAGGGGAACATGGTAGTTTTAGGGGAATTAGGTAGTTTATCACTTAACTGTAGAAATGCACATACGCATATTCGCGCGCATGCGCTAAATTTGTCTTTGCGCCTGTAGTATTCTACAAGTGTTCATGCGCGCGTACGTGCCTGGAGAGTCTCATGTGCAGAGAGGAAGATGTAAGGAGATCACGATGTGAAGAAATTACGAAGGTAGTTAAGAAAATCGTCTGCTTCCATAAATAGAAAAACTGCAAATGGGAGCGGAGGGACAGTTCAGGAATAATGGGAGGGGCACTATTATTAATAGCTGGAAATTGCGTAAATTTTTACCTATCATTATATATTTATTAGTATTTAACAGAAGGAACAGAGTGATCAAGTTCCGATGGTTTCGTGCGTTGGCAAAGCGCCAACGCATGAAACTCGGTTCTTGGTTCATTCTGATATATTTGCTACAGATTAATTATAAATTTTCATATACTCATATTTTAAGTTTAATTTTTCCTATTCGCATCTCCACACCTCTATCTCGCTCTCTCTCTCTCTCTCTCTCCAATTTAGATTCAGGTGAATATGGTACTTAAGTTTAGGCACCAGAAATAAGTATGGTATTATCCATATAATTCCAAAATAAGGTGATTAAAATCAAAATAAGCAACAAGGATATCCAAAGTTAATGCAGTACGATCGCTTCATGCGACTCCATTTAATTAAGTAATGTTCACATTGCTTAATTAAATAAATTGAGTCGTATGATATGATTGTGCTGCATTAACTTTGGATATATTTGTTGCTTATTTTGCTTATATATATATAAACAATGAGAACGATCCTTAAGGAATCTAATCAATGATCCTTTGGGGTGAAGGCTTATGCTATATTGGTAACGATTACAAAATTTACTGGGAAATTATCTATAT
>NC_069001.1:26157948-26160111 GCF_001194135.2 Octopus bimaculoides | reverse complement strand
ATATATATATATATAGGGTTTCTTTCACTTTCCCCCAGCCAAAATCCACTCACAATGCTTTGGTCATTTTAGAAGGCACTTGTCCAAATTTCTACGCACCGGGACTGAACCCGTAACCATGCGGTTGGGAAACAAGTCTATTTATATACGTGTATCTATCTCTATATCAATAAATCCCACTATGTATGTTAACTTATGCATGTATAGTCATATTTGTTTGCGTTTTTGTTTTCCAGCAGTCGTATGTGTAACCTTTAGTGTATGCTTGTGTTTATGAACATGCATCTTAGTATGTGTACTTAGAAATTTACATTCTTTTACGCGTAGGCGTTCTCCTGCCTGTATTTATTTTTGTGAACAAAAATACTCACACATACATACGCCCTCTCTAACACGCATACAATCACAGAGAGAACCACACACAGTCACATGCATAACTATGTATAGAGATGAAAAAAAAATAGAAAAAACAATTGTTCTAAGCTGAATAGCATTTTTTCTTCTTCTAAGTTTCTGCTTTTTAAAATTCTTGATGCCAGATCAAAATGCCATTTATATTCATCTCGTGTCCCTTAATGACTTTGCAGAACGGAAAATAAAGAAGAATGGTAAATATACGCAGATCAGTTAAAATTGCAGCTGACAACAGTCGGCCGGACTGCCAGCTTAAATGTCGAATGTTCGGATCAACACACTGGAACTGAATTGTAACCGCTTATATGACATTTAACTATCAACATCCCAGTAAATATTTCCGGAATTCTAGTTTTCAATGACGTCTTATATAAATTCCTATATATATCATTAGCAATTCTGATATCACATTTCCAAATAGGCTCTAGACTTATCTTCGCTGATGAGATCATGATAAATAGGAAACATGTCCAGATCTATTTTCTTCATTCTTGAAATATCTTTAAATATTATTCGAAGGTTGTCGCATGATTATCTACTATAAGTAGGATATATCTGTCAACACGTGCTATGTCGCAGACGAAAGAGTTCTCACGTTTACCTTGTTACAATAGAAACAGTCATCAATGTGTTTGTGACTTACAATTGGCTAAAATTACCCGAAATTGTCAAACTTTTAAAAGCCAAGATCTCTTTATTTATTGACACATTGCGAAAATGAATTTCAAAGCAGTGATTAGCATACAAAACCATACAGTTACACCGAATATGAAATCACTTCAAGCAGGATTTGAAGAGATTGAGAATTGGCAGCCAAACAGAAAAGATACCATTAGCAATTCTGACATCAGTTTTTCAAATAGGCTGTCGACTTATCTTCGCTGATGAAATCATGATAAATAGGAAACATGTCCATAAATATTTTCTTCTCTTCTTGAGGTATCATACAATATTGTCTGAAGACTGTCGCATAATTATCTATTTTAGGTAACTGAATGGTTGCTATACCATCTTAGCAATAATTATTATCATAAGAGAAAAAGTAATACGACAGACTATGGAAGTAGAGTGTACCTCTGAATCCTACATGTGTACATTAGGAATAAAAAATTCATGCAAGTTGTCTTGATCGAACATCCATTAAAATTCGACAGATGGCGGTAATTCCCATGAGTTATGGCAACGTCGAAATGTATGTACAGGGTGCCTAAGATATTTGAGGACAGATTTATGTTTATGAAAAAAAAATAATAATAACAGATAATAACGTTATTTATTAAAAAATGCTATGAGGATAAAAATAAACGTTTTCTATAATGTTAGTCAATAAAGCCACCTTCAGTTTCAACAACTTCTACATAGATCTTAATCATCTACATGCTCGAATCAAGTTGTCTTTGGTGTTATGGGCGTGTTCATTAACCTCTCTCTCAACAACACTCCACATGTAATAGTCCAATGGGAATTAAGAGGCCGAATGTTAGGTGTTATGTGATCATGAACATTTTCTATTTCATCCGAAATCAGAATAGTCATGCTCATACATACACACACACACACACACATATATATATACATACAAATATGTATATATACATGCATATACATATATATATATATATATATACATGAATACATTTATATATATATATACTTACACACACATATATATATATATATACATGAATACATTTATATATATATATACTTACACACACACATATATATATATATATATATATATATATA
>NC_069001.1:26154495-26157526 GCF_001194135.2 Octopus bimaculoides | reverse complement strand
ATATATATATATATATATATATATATATATATATATATATATACACACACTGTTCGTATGGTCAATTTCAAGAGCTTGTACAGCAATATAAGTATGTAGGTATATTCGTATTTCTAGACGTTTGCGAGCATACATTACTATATTCCACTAAAGTACATATTCTAGATTTGCAGAAACTGATAAAAATCAAGTCATGTACATTTATAAGATACATTTTTTTCTCGTATTTCCACATTTCTGTGTAGCGCCAGTCATTTGTAACGAATATCTGCTGTTCAAAATAACCAATATTTCCGTCGGTGGTCTGTGTAATCAATGTGCAACTCTCTTACCTACAGACGAAGCAGATTCGGATCAAACGAGAATATTTATAACTTTGCAAGTAGGTTTTTCATTGACTATATAATTGCCAACTTTTATTCAATATAAATTATTGATTATGTTACTGATTATTATGTTTTGGCAACGGTAGTATTAAATGTTCATTATCCCAATATCAATCCTGATCGAGTATTTTGTTTAATTCTCCATCCATGATCCTCTCGTCCTATCTTTAGACATAATATGTGAAAGTCTCTCCTATTTAGCTCTTAGAGTCTCCAGTGCTCTCAACACACTGGCAATTACTTTTCATCAAACATTGCTATTGTTCGCCTTCGTGGAGTCTCCAGTCGGGCCGACTCACATCACTATCATGTCGTCCCGAAAATGAATGTACCACCTTACCTTGGTCTTACTCCCGGCCTTTTCCTTCCTACTATCGTCCACTCCAACACGGTGGCAACGTGTGTCTACTTGTTTCTAAACATTGTGATTTTAAAGAGATTAGGTTACTATTCAAGTCTAGAGATGACAAATGGCGCTGCTCTTAGCCTGTGTTACTGTTGAAAATAGTTCTTACTGTTGAACATAGTGTTGTTGGTGACGATGATAACGGTGGATGGTAGTGAATAAGAGAACAATGCTAGTGATGATAACATTGGTGGTGACGTGTGGTATCATTTGGAACATAGGCTCACTGTTACATGCATGGAGAGGGGGTGGTACAGTAGCTGACTTAGTAAACAGTTAATATCTAGTACTTAAATTTTCCGATCATGGTGAGAACGGGAGCTAAATTTGATCTTACTGTGTTGTGAAGTCAATATTAAAGGGAAATAATGAAACTCTTTTAAAATGCTGCAATTTTCCTGGCCACTTTGTCTCTTCACAAGTGGAAATGAATAAAGGTGGTGAGGAATCCCGCAGAAAGAATTAGGAAAATGAAAACGAAAATATTCATGGAATACAAAAGAACACAAATGACATGAAATTATAAATTCCATACAATATGCCAGTATTATAGATCTGACTGCAATGTTTTTAAGGACTGCCAGTGAAATCAATACTGTACGAAGACAATTAGGGAATAAAGCGTATAAATGTATATGAATAAATGAAAACGATCAGAAATGAAACACAGAAAGACTTATTCTTTACGGAAAACAAAATGCAACGAAATAGGATAATACTAACTAGTTAAATTCAATACAAGATGCAAACAATAAAAAGGCTCAGCTGTCCTTGCAGTATACTACATCTTCATTGTGTTATACTGGATATTATAAAAGAACCAAATATTACACGTGGAAACGACATACTAAAATGAAAGTGTTAATGTTGTAAAAACTATATATCAGAATCTAAATAGGGGAAACCTAACTTAGAAATACTAGATACAAGATGGAGGTAATAAACTCCTTAGCACTTATTTCTGGCATTAGGCAACAGCTCTATTGTGATAAACTGAACATTATAAGAGATACAAATAATTCGGAGGAAGACCGGAAATCTATAAACAAAATACAACCTATATTACCTAAAAAGCTGACATAAAGTTCTTTTATGCCTTTAGATAGAGTGAAACAGTAAGCTTTGTACATTAACACATGGGTTATAAAGTGGAAGCAATTTGATAATGTGCTGCTACAAAAAGCAAGATTCGCCATTACAAGGTTTTGAAAAATTCTTTTGTACATATACACATAGATGCATGCATACATACATACATACATACCTACATACATACATACATTACACACACAGACACAGACATCTACATAAAGAAATGTATGAATAATATTGGCACCAGAAAATGTTGCCTTCAGTACACAAAAATGTGTGGCAGAAATAGTTTTATTTTTATATTTAAATGGATTTCTCATAAAACTCAAACACATATGAAATTAAACACATGGATAAGTTCGAGGGTTTGTATTTCGAGTTCGAATATATACGCAAATTCTCGCGTGCGCGAACACTATTACACACACGTACACACGCGGAAACAAGAAAATATAAATATAGCGAACTAGTATGAAAAGGATATTGAAGAAAAAATGAATAATAGAGAAAATGAAATAAGATCAGAATTGGGAACGCTCCAATGACAATTACTAAAATGGCGAAATAAATAGGATACAAGATAAATAAGAGTTGCTAGAAATAGCAACCGAGTCTCAAATCCTACACTGGAATCTTAAAATAACATCACATTCGACCATGTAGATTTAGTTGTATATACTTGAGAGACAAAAGTGGGAATGTGGAAGTCTAAATGCCCCTTTTTTCATAGGTAATAAACCTGCTCTATCATTAAGAAGACTACATTGAGGTCCAGCGATCCGATCAGTAAAAGGAAACCAAAATCAGTGTCATTATGACGTAGAAACTTGTCTGCAAGTTATCACTATCCGAAATATATATTGTAGCAAACTATTACTACTAAATTTCTAACGTGTGAATCGTTAGAAGTCATTACCGGGTGCTCCTGTGTGGAGCTGATGAAGAACTTGTTTATTACTCTTGTTTTTGACGTTTTGCTACTGTTATTTAGTCAGGTGTCAATCGTTATCTGGCCAACACATGACTAAAGATTTCCAAGTGATTGATTCAGGATCACAGGGTGGCCTATATACGCACATATATACATATAGAGGTATATATATATATATATATATATATATATATATATATATATATATATATATAT
>NC_069001.1:26149927-26154108 GCF_001194135.2 Octopus bimaculoides | reverse complement strand
TGTGTGTGTGTGTGTGTGTGTGTGTGTGTGTGTGTGTGTGTGTGTGTGTATATATGAACGTTTGTTCCAGGCATAGCAATTTTGGGGGAGAGATTTGTTCAATCATGGTGATTCTATCCGTTATCGGCTTTATTACAATCCATTGAAAAAAGTTCACAATATCTATCGTGTCGTTTTCATACTTTTGAGCAGGTTGTAGGCAGGTCGGCCAATGAGTTCTTGCGCTGAGGGGTCTTCTCTCGGATACTGACAATACAGCAAGCTTATTGGGAATATCTCAGGCAATGAATAGTCCAGCAACAGCCAATTGTGTAGACTGCAAATGGGATGCTATATATATAATACATACGCGTAAGACGTATATATGGGACACAGCTTAATACTTTTGTAAATGACTGTTATCTAGAACTTCTACGCTTAGAAATATGAATCATTCAACAGAAAAAAAGATGTTTTTGGAACGATGTTTGAAGTTAGACTGAAAATATGACTTATTATATTATATAAGTAAACCTAAAATAACTGTCAGTTCTTGAAGGAAAATTCAGCCCTGAGAAATACTCTGATGTCATTTTTTCGAAATTGAGAAGTTTTCAACAAATGATATGTCTTTAACGCCATGACAATCTCTGATAATTATATGCTTTTCTATGTTATACAGAGAATAACTCATAACGCAGAAACATTCAACAGTTGACATTTTACACACCAGAAGTAATTCTTACTCTCCATTGTTTTCATTTAATTTTTACTCAAATGTAATATCGTAATTCTTTTAACTTGATTTTCTTGTATACTATCATAATTCACGCTAATGGATTTTCTTTTTACTGCGAATTTAATTTTAATTTATGAACAAATACAATTCGGTTCACTACTAATTATGTAAGCTTAATTAACTTAACGGAAATATAATAAGCTGGCAATTCAAATATCATAGACATCGACAGTCAACATCTGTGATATTTGTATCTAAGAATCGTTTCTTTAATTAATGAAATAATGGAAGCGATGAAATGTAGAGAATTAAAGATGTGCTTGGTAAAATCTCAAGATTTGAATACCAGGTGAGATACTGAAACTAAATTCTCTGGAATTAACATGTTGAAAACAGATCTGTCGTCAGTGGTATATTATATATGTGTAAGGAAACAATATATATACGATGCATGTACAGGGTAACAATTAGTGATACATGATACATGTTTAGGATAGCGAACACATAATGAAAAAAAATGTAGTATTCTGAAGAGGTTTCAAGTGAAGTCGAGTGACTGTTGAATGATATCTTGTTATGCACTACTCAGAGTATAAAGGTCATGCATAAAACTGAAATTTTGGGAAGATTAATTCTGATATGTCTCTACATTCTTCTGTCTGTCTCATTTTTTTCTATTCATTTCTATCTACAGTTGCCTTTCAGTATTTTTTATATTCATCCATTTAGCCATTCCACCTTCAATAAATACATACATAAACTCATACATACACATATATTTATGTGTGAGTACACGTGCGTGTATGCATGTGTCTGTGTATGTGAATATGTACGCGCGTGCGGTGTGCGTACCCCTCCAACCACCAGCCAGTATCGATTAAACCGTGTCGTGTATGAACTCATTTATATGCATATATATATATATATATATATATATATATATATATATATATATATATATATATATATATATATATATGGTGTTAGAAAATGGGATGACAAACAAATCAACGGTTATCTTATAAACTTCATCAGCTTACAGTTGTTTCTACTATAATTACACTGAATTCATAGTTTCTGAGTAATACCTAATAGCTTCATCGGAGCCTCGAATATGAAGTGCAATTTATTTGGAAACAGAATTTCATTTATGCATATGTACAGGGAAAAGCATGTACAAAGAGAAGCACACTCTAAGTTATAGTAGATTATAGATAAAGATAAATATTGCTGGTCTACCGAGTTATCCTGTGTTACAGCGTTTCTTCACAGCCTAACCCGTTAGTCTATGGCCTCTCTAGAGAACAGAGTAGAAAGAGACTTCATTACTCTATGTAAACATGTAATTGCCTCCCGTTTTAAAGAAACGCTGTAAGGCTAAGCGCTTTATGGACGTGAAACCCAGGGTAACACTATACACCGGACATATCTATCATTATCTGTGTGTGTGTGTGTGTGTGTGTGTGTGTGTTTGTATTGTTGTTGTTGTGTTTGTGCGTATACATGATAGTTACATCTTGATTTCGAGCAGTGCCATGGGTTGATTGACCTTTCAAACACGAATAGAAGCTAAGCAGTCTTCAGCCCTACGGATCATCAGCATTATTTTGCATAAATGTGCCAACGACGGCCACTCTTGCAGTTGTAGTTCAGAGGATTACCATATACGGTGATACATGCCTTCATTGGATCATGGAATTTTTTGCTTAATGCTTTGACTTTTTCGACTACAACCGACCAAGGAATACGTAATGGAGATCTTACAAGTCAATACCAATGCTTGAAGTTGTTTTTTTTTTAAATATAGGAAAGGCTTTGCACGAATACAATATCTAAACAACGTGTACATTTGTTCGAGAACAAGGACCAGTCAGTATCCTTGAATGCAAACAAAGTTGTTGGAGTTACAGTAGACAATCCTTCGCTTTGAGAAATACCTGAACAATGACTGCAGGTCTTTCAATTTCAGCTGTTGAGTAGTCGTTAAATCTGAATTCATCCTTAATTTATAAAATAATTTACTTTCCAGCCTGTTTATTGAAAACTACACTCGTTACCAAGCAGGCTTTCTATAATTGTCAATTTAGTTGCCATGAGCCCGATTGTGTTACTTATTGTACTTAGCTACTTGCAACTGGTAGCGCTACGAGTGACCTAGTACAAGGCACTGTCATAAAGATTGCTAGATCTCCTTTTTTTTTTAGTTACTCCTGCTTCGAAATTTGTACGTTTTAAGATTATATACTGTCATATGCTGTAGTGAGATGAATATAGCTGTTAGAGACCTCGTTTAAGAATTAGTTATTGAAATAAGACGGTAAAAATCCTAGTTTCACTGTCTTGAAACTAGGATTCGACAGAAGTTGATATTTTCGGTGAGAACTACTACTTCTGTTTTGCTGTCTGTCTGTCTGTCTGTCTCTCTCTCTCGCACGCGCGCGCGCGCACACACACAAACACACACACACACACACACACACACACACACGCGCACGCATTAAGATGTGATACACAAGTGTAAAAATATTTATTTGTATTGCATATATTTAATTTAATGTCACTGCAGAAGTCAGGTTCGTTTTTTTTGTTCTTACCATTTCGTCAGTACAGGATTTAGAAGAAAATTTACGGAAGATTTAAATTTTCATACATCTTAATATGTGCACAGAATATACGATTATTTACATGCATATAGATAAATAAATAGATTGAGACAGAGACAGAGACAGAGAGAGAGAGACAGACAGACAGACAGACAGACAGACAGACAGACAGACAGACAGACAGACAGACAGAATATAAGCAGACAGGTTTACATCCTTAAAACTTACTGTGAAGTAATACTGTTTATTGTCGTGCATAGCTACATAAATCGCTAAATAGTGCTTAGTCTAAAATGCCACATATAATATTTTGATCGATTGAATGCGGTATCGAATTACGTTTCATATTAATTATAACATAAACTTTACTTTCCTTTACAAAAGGCGAAGTCGGGGCAATTATTGAGGATATCAGATAACAATTTATTACATTGGATATTTGTTTTTGTTTTCAGAATGACACCGGTTGTATTGTTTGATCCAAGCGCTAAAGAGTTTATCGAATTTTACTTTGGTAACAGTGAAATTCGTTACATAGACAAAGATATGAGTGTATGGTAAGAAGCGTACTTCGCAGCAACATGGTGCCGGGTTCAGTGCCACTGCGTGGCACCGTAGGCAAATGTCTTCCATTATAGCCTCGGGCTGACCAAAGACATGTGAGTGGATTGATTTTGCAGACGGAAACTGAATTTATGCCCGTCGTGTGTAACTGTATGTATGTATGTATGTATATATATATCAAAAACCTATTCTTCCAGCAGTATATTCGATAGATATTATTCCTTAGTGGGTTGGATTCACAACCCCTCAATTTCCTGTATTTATAATATATATATATATATATATATATATATATA
>NC_069001.1:26146098-26149827 GCF_001194135.2 Octopus bimaculoides | reverse complement strand
ATATATATGTGTGTGTATATATATATATATATATATATATATTCACATATATATATAATATTTATTCAGATATATATATATGTATCTATTATATATATATTATATTCATATATATATATATATATATATTATATATATATATACTATAATTTTTATATATACTGTATATATTCATATATACGTATATATATTTACACATACTATATATATATATTTACTTATACTGTATATATATATATTTACACATACTATATATATATTTACTTATACTGTATATATATATATATATATATTTCTAGTACATGTTCACATATGTGTGTGTGTGTGTATAGGCAATACACTCATATATATATTATCTCTACCATATATTCATGTATATATACTATATATTCTTGCGTATATATATATATATATATATATATATATATATATATATTCTCCAATATATATACAGTCAGAGGGAGCGAGAAACAGGCAGACAGAGGGAGAGAGAAGGAGACAGATAGACAGACAGTGTTAGAGAGAGAAAAAGAGTGATCCCGTACTAGATTTGCATAAACCGCATATTCTTTTTTTTCTTTTTAATCCTTTATTTATTTATCTATTGTCTTTTCGTCTTTTAGAAATTTTTTCTCGCTAGACAGACACCACAGAGCTAAAATTCTAGTGGCGAAGGAGAGAAATGAATGAAAAAGTAGGAATAGTGAAATAAGAGGAAATATGAAAGCAAAGTAAATAATAGTAATAATGTATATACTAATACTATCAATAATAATATTAATAGTAATAATAATTATAATGCATCCTAAAATCATGTCAGTTGTAAAATAATGGAAAATAAAATAGAAGAGAAACGATAGATTGCAAAAAAAAAGATAAATAAAAGAAACAACAATCACCAAAGACTTCAATAACTGTAACAACAACAATTGCAGCAACAGGAACGAAAACAACAACAATAACAACAACCAGATGTACTGCAATATCAATAGAAAAACAAACTAAACAAAAAGAAGCGTTGAATTACAAGAAAGACTGAAAAATAAAAGCATCAGAAAAATGGTAACAGAAAATGTAAAACTAACTTCTGAGAGCAAAAGTAAATGTGATTCGATGGGAGAAAAGAAGAAAATCAGAAAACAGACACAAACAAACAAAACAAAAAGAACAAAATGGAGGGAGAGAAGGTGGAATTTTACATGGTTAAAGTTCGATTATTCACCAAAAGATAATAGACAAATCTTTTTCCATTTAAAATGTTAATGATAACGAGATCAATTTGCTATTTTTAGAAGGCGGAATGTTTCCATTCTACACATTCACCGAACAAATCAACCGTATAATAATAATATAACACTGAAACCATCTTCAGGGCTGGAAAACTCGTAATGTACAAAACGACATTTTGGATTTGAATTTTTAGTTTTTTCTTTTGTATTTTTGTATTCTTGTATGTTTGGCGATTTGTTTCTTACTTTTGTTTGTTTGTTTGCTCGTTCTTTGATTTATTTTTCCTTCTATTATTTTGATTTGTTTGTAGTAATTTTCTTTCTTTGTATTTAATCTCCTTTTTACCGCCAACTACGCCAAGTCTATCCTTTTCTTCTTAAGTTCTTCGTTTCTTCGCTTTAGATCGGCTTTTTCCCCCTCTCCTGTATTCTTATTATCATCATTAACATCATCATCATTATCAATAGCAATATTGCTATCACCCTTCTTCTTCTTCTTCTATTATTATTATTATTATTATTATTATTATTATTATTATTATTAACAACTGTTTATTCTTCTTTACAATTCGCTTTATTTCCGAAATTCTTCGCATCCCTCGTCTCAGCCTTCTACATCTACCAAGTCTTTCCCCCTCGTACACACAATCCTTCTCCTCATCCTTTTCCTCGTACTTTAATTCTCCCCCCCCCCTCTCTCTCATTGTCATATTCGTTCTTCCCGCTAGCCTACATACACTCACTTGAAATCTCTTTCTTCTTTCCTTTCCTTTAATTCTTTCAATTAATCTGCCTTTCTTTCATTCGTTCATTCTTTAATTCTTTGTGTATCTCCGTCTTTCTTTTGTACATTCTTTTTCCTTTATCGCTGTCTTCATTCATGCCAACGACAACAACAAAAGCACCACCAACCCTTTTTTTTTCTTGCTATTTTCTATATTTATTTCAATCCTGTCTGTCTACTTTCCGTTTCTTCCTTTTAACTATTAGTTATTTCTTTCCTCTGCTTCTCTCACACTTACCTACTCCATCCTCCGTCAACGACTCTTCTCACAACCTTATCGCTCTCCATCCTGTTTCAACCCCTTACTCTTCTATTCCCTCACTACTCTCTCTCACACATCTCTGTGTGTTTCTCCTACTTGTAAATCAACTGTACATCAATAACCTATGAAGATTGTGTCAGTTCTCTGTCTGCTGGCTTGGAAACAAATGTAATAAATGCATATGCCGCGAACCACAGTTGGCCAAGTTAATAAAGTTTCACTTTTACGGACGAAGACTTTTATTTTTTTGGAGTTCGCACCCATTCTCTCTTCGTCTAATCGTAAATTAATAACGTACACTCATGCTCTCATACTTACGTACACACACGAACACACAACACAAAGACACACATACTATCACACACAAACACGTACAAATACTGTATTGAAAACACGACAATGTGTCTATATTTTCATGCAGTTTGTTTGGAACTCGACCGTTTCCAAATACATCATCGAAGTTTCTTGACCACTTCAAAAAGAGATATTGGCATGTTTTGCTGGAGTTTTACGATAGACGCTACAAATCAAACCAGATTGGTGTTGACAATCCTGCCCGGAATTCGAAACCGTTAGATTTTTAAGCCATAAATAAGATGCTTTGTTGGTTATTTGTTGATTGAGTGTCTATTTTAACTTTGGCTGTGTTCTGACTACATCTTTCAGCAAAAATCGACTCTTTCCTTAGGGTCATGCTATATAAAACAAATATTTTCTTTTATCTGTTACTTGCGTCAGCTATTTCACTGCAGCCGTGCTGGGGTACCGCCTTGAATGGTTTTAGTCGAACGAATCCACTACAGAACTTAACTCTTAAGTCTAGTACTTATTCTTTTTTTTTTGCCGAACTGCTTAGCTACGGGGACCTAAACGAACCAACTACGGTTGTCAAGCAGTGGTAGGGGACAAACACAAGCACAAAGACACGCACACACACATTTGGTCCAGCATGATAGTTTTCCTGTTTTATTTAGGGGATTTGTGATGTTAACGATCTAGTAGTATTTGATTTTAAGTTTGGAATGTGCTAAGACATATATATATATATATATATTCAGCGGAATATAGTTTAATTTAGCCTGCGCTTTGCCTTTATACCTGGAGAATCTTCATTTGCCAATGTTGCTGAAATTACACTGATGCAATATAATAAATTTAATCTATTTATAATATAACAATATTTCGCCAATTATCTGCTGGTAAAGTGAAGATGAAACTATTGTAGTATTATGCAATAAAGTGTGTTTCCTCAATCCATTCTAACTTGTTTCTACATAATATAAATACGTACTCTACGGATATTCATGGATTTCCGGATGTAACTTCATTAATAATATACTATTGCTTTTCGTTGTGTAACTGTCAATACATGAGAACGAGCTTTATAAAACAAACTACAAATTTCTTATATAAATTTAAATTGTATATATATATATATATATATATATATATAT
>NC_069001.1:26138913-26146022 GCF_001194135.2 Octopus bimaculoides | reverse complement strand
CATACTAAGTATGTCTACCTGCTTGAAATAACAGTCAAAACTCGGTTTGACTTATTTCAAGCAGATAGACATACTTAGTATATCCTTTGATTAATTATAATCCCTCGGCTATTTCAATGCTATTTTTTTTACCTGCAGTCGCCTATATCGTTGATTCTGTTATTATCATTCTTCAACTAATGACATTGGATAATAATAGAATTAACGGTACCATTGTAAATTAATTTTACATATATATATATATATATATATATATATATACACACACACACACATATATATATATATAGAGAGAGAGAGAGAGAGAGAAAAGGGTGAAAGGTAGAGAGAGAAAGACCCACACACAAAGAGAGAAAGACCCACACACAAAGAGAGAAAGAATGTGTAGATGAAATATCTTTAGCATAATTAAAGAGTAGAATTTTAGTTGGTAAATCAATCCTGATTCTATCGCATATTCATGAAATTATATTCATGAAATAACTGTTCTACATCTGTGAGGAATTTCCCTCTTTCCTGCAACTAAAGCTCTAATTTCTTTACTAGTAAATCGACCATCACGCTTGCAATGACCTACATGTTGTAGCTTTGCAAAGATTTCATAGATTTGACATAACCCAGCTCTTAGTTATATAGATTGCACACTACACCCAAGTAATCTGACATAAATCCTGTTGAGGTGTATGCTATGCTATAGTCAGTCTACCAAAGCTACTTGCAAGGCTTGGTCGGCCCAAGGCTATGGTAGAAGACACTTGCTGAAGATTCTACACTAGGACTGAACCCTTAATCATCTGGTGGGAAGCAAGCTTGATATCACACAGCCTTACCAGCGCCTAGGTCTAAGATTACATAATGAAATATGTCCGTCCATATTTACAAACATCATCGTAAGGTTTCAATGACTTTCGTTTTCAATGCTTACGTAGTTGGAAAATGTGCAGACACATTGTCGTCAATATTGGCGAAAACTTTCTTATGATATTTCTACTATATACACAATTCCTGAAATTTACAGGCATGGGTAAATTGATTACATATGCCCCGATGATTAGCTGGTAAATATTTTATCGACTACGAAATCCTGAAAGGTAGAGACGAGTTTGAAGTGAGAAACATTCTGATACTGTTATTTAGAAGTAGTTAGACAAAAGACGTCTACCCTTAATATTATTTAAAATAATCGATTCTCAGTGTAACAAAGGAAATCTACAGAAGTGTAGTACACCCGTCTAAACTTGATACAACTTAATTGGAATCTTTTGGCCAGTGACGTAGCTACATAGTAGCACGTCAATTGGGCAGCCCTTTAGTTGTCCCCCCCCACCACCACCACACACCGTGAAAGGCTTATATAGGAAACCCAAAGCTTCGACAGGTTTATATAGGAAATCCAAAGTTGCTGCTCTCAGAAAAGCGTCGTCCGGGGCATATGTTCCCCTTCACACCCTAACTACGCTGCTAGTATTTTATCCTAGTCACTATTATTTAGACCCACGTTGGAAAGTGACCGAGCAAAAAAACACAGAGAAGGTATCTCGTCCATGGCCATCCCGACTTTAGTTACTCTAAATTATTTTACAGCATGCTCCATTCTTCACATAACATACTAAGTTTTTTTAAGAAATCAAGGGGTCATTGTTGGCATTAGTTAACTGCTATTTCTTGTAAAATCTCAAACCATGAAAAGGCTTGTGTTCAAAGCGACATTTTTAAAATTTTGTTTTTGCTTTTGGTTCTATTTTTTTTTCTGTAGAACTGATACGATATGAACAATCAAATATTTGATTCGGTACACAAAAGCCCATCAACGCGTCCAGTTGCAACGTTCACTTGCTGTAAATGCTATTGTTAATTGCAGCGAAATAATATCGAAAATGTATCCTATTACGATAGACATCAAGTTAAAATTGCTACAGCCTCAACAATCGTATGCTAGTATTATGAGTACTACTAGCTGGCAGATAACTGTTGTCAGTTTGTTTGCTTGGCATTAGTTCGTACTTATGGCATTAAATAGGAGCTGTGTTATACTTAA
The DNA here is from genome assembly GCF_001194135.2 of Octopus bimaculoides. Classification (NCBI taxonomy): domain Eukaryota; kingdom Metazoa; phylum Mollusca; class Cephalopoda; order Octopoda; family Octopodidae; genus Octopus; species Octopus bimaculoides. The sequence goes on along the minus strand of NC_069001.1, from coordinate 26,143,984 downwards.
AGCAATGTAAATTGACATTGGGTTTTCTTCTGCATTACATCATAACTTGAATGACGTGTACATAGATATGCTGTAACGGCTGTCTCTCTCTATACATTTCTTCTTTAAAACAAAGTAACACGTTATATATATATATATATATATATATATATATATATATATACATATATATATATATATATATATATATGTTTATATATGTACATATATATATATATGAATATATATACATATGTGTCTGTATCTATATATATATATTCATCTGTCTCTGTATGCATATATATATATATACATATAAACTCATAGTGTTCCCCCTCCTCACCCGAGTACTTCGGCCGGATATCTTCTGCTTCCGGGTTTGCTGTTACAATTGTCCTTACTTCCAACTCCATGACATTCACGAGACCCAACCAACCCCCCAATGCACTCTGGATACACTTCCCTCTCCTCGCACCACGACCACCAGGGCTACCACACTCACCTTCCAAACCCGTCGACGTGTATAGGCCGGGAATCTATTTCCACTTGACAAATTTGCAGCTGGCAATCCGATAATTATGTGATAGAACTCAATGGCAATTTGCAACAGTTAGGCATGTGTTCCAGTCAACACACCTCAGTCTTTGGACACCAACAAATGATCGTCCATCTCACACTTCTGGAGGTAACAATATCAAGTCTCGTTCGATAAGTTTTGCCAAAAAAAAAAAAAAAAAAAAAAAGTAACCGCGCCTATCACCCACCCTGAAAAATGGTTAATCTATATTCGAAATAGGTCCAATTTATCAGCCTTCTTTACTTATTCCGACCTTGACAAACAAATGTTTAATATATGTGCAATTATACGTTTTATACACACACTCACTCTCACACATACCAGTACACACCAATGTATAAATACATACATACATACATACACACACACACACACACACACACACACACACATGTATATATTATATATACATATATATATATATATAATACAAAATGGGACAAGAACGCAAAACATTTAGACAGTTAGGTGATACAAGAAAGAGACAACAAAACACCCAGATAGACGATACAAAGAAAAGAAAGAACGGGTCGTTCGGAGTCTTCTTTCCTCAGTCGAATTCCAAATTATCTTTGCAATTTCGGCTGGTTATACTCGAGATTGCTCCAATCTGGCCAGCACCAAGAAAAACTAAGCTAAGATAATAACATTCCTTGGAAGAAAGCAGCGAATGTATACGAAAACAAGTACGGAAAAAACGGAGAAAATTACACAAATACAAATAACAAGACATAACAACAGGTGCCTTTCGACTAAGGATGAACCAAATTAAGCTGGCGTGCGTGGAAGTAAAGCCCTACGGCAGGGATACAAGATTTCAAGGACACAGGGAAGAATATAGATGTTGCACAGACAACGACCGAAGTATTATACATATATATATATATATGCTTATAAAGAAGTGTATATATACGTATATGTACATGCGTGTATATACATAAATATATACGTGTGTATATATATATATATATATATATATATATATATATATCCTCGACTGTCCGATCTTCTATGTTTCTTCTTCATTTAATATGCGTATTCTTGATTTATTACAGTTATTTCCGTGTTCAGGCGATCTATCATAATTACCCAGTGGTAATTAAGCATGTAGTGACGCAGATGATTTTAATATACAAATTACCTATGTTGTATGTTATTTGATATGTCTGAATATGTCTATGTTAGCCCAATATATGCTCCTGGCAACTTTGAGCTCTTTATCGTAGCTGAATTTTCGTCAACATACACGTACCATGTTCCTTTGATGAAAGGTAATTCGATCCTCTACTGTGATAACATGCACCATCTTCTTTCTCTTTCAATTGTTGCCCACTATAAATTCTCACCACATTGACTGTTGCACTCACATTCTCATACACACAAACACACATATAGACACACAAAAACACATATAGACACACAAACACACATATAGACACACAAACATTCAACTCCACACATCAGCACACACATTTCCTCAAATATATTCTTCGTCTCTTTGATCGCTTGCGTTGCCTCATCTGAGCTATTTCCCGGAGAAAATCACGTTTATGGTAACACCTACTACCATATTCCATTTTCTGCTGCTCTATTGTTCGGTGGGATTCGAACTAGATTCCACAAATCTGTTTTATTTTCTTCTTCACTATAAACCGCGGTTTATGCTTTCTTAGAACTTACTTATTTACATAATGGCGTTTTTCTTATGCGCATGCCTAGAAACAAACCTATGACTTTTACGCCAGAACTTTGATAATTATTTTGCATAACTTCAAACTATTCTCCAACCGTAACACGTTGTTCGCTACACACACACACACACACACACACACACACACACACACGCACAAATATCGTTTACATTGCACAGAAGTCCAGTTTGCTCATAAATGTCTATACCACACCACCGTCTTTTGTATTCTAGATACACGACTGCTCACATACAAGCAGTCACTATCCTTATAGCACACCTACATATATGCAGTAACATCACTCACACACACACGAACTAACATAGCTCAATTTTCAAACTTGCCAACTCACACACACAAACACGCGCACTTCAGCAAAACTCACCGTAATACGGTGCTCCACATGCCCGTCACCATGTGTGTATAAATTTGTAGTCAACAACCGTTGGAGGGACGAGATAACGATAGCGATTATTTGAGGTTCGTTAGGCGATTGCAGTGCAAACTTATAAGCAAGCTGAAAGTGGTAGTTCAGAAATGTAGTGCAAAATATGTTTTAACGGTGGCCATTGTTTTCAATATTTCTTTATCATTAAATCTTGAAGGTTTCGTTCTGAAAGGCTGACTCAGGCATTCAAATATGAGTTATTTAAAGCTATCCCACTGACCTGATCGGCGAAAGCGTGACGTGATTGTAAAGCAACAATGGGCACGGGCTACTCGTTTCCCAACAAAATCAATTGAATTTCAGGCAGCATTTTGCCTGATAGTACACGGTCTGCGACGAGAAGGAAATGATTGACACACAGATTGTGTATGCATACACACTGTTTCATGCATATATATATATATACACTTCGCCTGTCTCTCTCTGAATCTAAGCCATAGGAAAGCATTCAGCCTGGTTTTAGCCTTTCATAATCACCTAAATATTTCCCGCAGAACACACATACTCATATATACACAATATAAACAAGAGTGAGCTAAAGGAAATAACTCAGAATTCAGAGGCATGTATCTCAACAATATACACAAATACAGATCTATAAAATACCATACAATATAAATCCCAGTTTTGTTTTTTATTATTATTTCTCCCTCTAGAGAATGTGTCATAATTACTAAATGGCAATTAGCAGCAACTCCACTTGAGAAGGGTGATCTTAAATATCAAAAATTATATCCTATTTATCTTAGCTAAGGTAGATTTTTATATAGCGTTAGATTGAAAGCGAAGGGTTACAGGGGAGAAAGAAATTCTGAAAATAAGTAATTTAAAAATCTCGTTAAAACAAAAAGGATTTTGTTTTAAAAAAGAACGAAAAGAAGAATAGGAGCAAAGCAAGAGAGAAAAAAAAATGCTGGAAATAAGAATTAGTTTGAAACTGATACAGAAATATTTATGACAAATAATATGTCAGTAAGTATGTTTTCGTTTTTTTCGCAAAAGCTCAAGCCCAGCGGGTGTCCAGAATTTGTGCATTTTTAATATATCGTACTGTTCAGATGATAATTGTGAAGAATTTTCAAATATTTTATTTATCGAAATTATTTTTTATAAAATTATCTATGGCATTGTCCTAATCATCAAAGCACAGTTTCAGTATAAACATTTTAATGATTTTTTTTTTGTTACTGCACGCTGTTTCTTTATTCTACACTCAGCTATACTCACCCACATATAACTAGCGTTAGAGAAGAAGATCGAAAGAGATGTAGAAAGGTTAGAATATTTTCAGTATACTGGGGACTATGAAAGTATTTATGTATATTCTTTAGTTATCACTGTTCCAGGTATTATGGCAATATGACCCCTACCCGACCAAATTTTTTTCTTTCAATTTCGAAAGGGATGTTTCTCAACAGCTCACTTACTTTATCAAGAGCCAGCTAGCGGAGGGGAAGCGAAAAGGAATATCTCTGATTGAACGAGTGTGAGATGAGAAAAGATTCCATGAAATGGGTCACATTCTATCTTGCTCTCTAAGCAAGTGCCGATAAGTCTTGCAGTAATCCAACCTCTTAAAACGAGTCCGAAAGCAACCTCTTCAGCACAGCAGGCAAGAAATGATTGTGGAACCTTTCGAACGCTTTCGAGTAATCATAAGAAATGTAGGCCTCACTGAAGTTTTGATTCCTAAATTTTCTGTGACGCATTGCATGAACCGAAGGTTGTCTTGGATGAATCTATTTAGAAACAAGTATGTTTGCACTTTGTGGGTGATACAATTGTCGTCAAGCAACGCCCTCTACGTCAAATTAAGTCTAAATCATAAACTCTGCGTTTTGAAAATTTATGAACTGAAAGTTGTTTTCTATGTTCAACTTGTCAGCCCCATTTTTCATCTGCTTTATCACCTATTCACTCACTCCATCATTCATTCTCTCACTCACTCCCTCATTCATTCTCTCACTCACTCACACTAGTGGGAATTCTCCTGTTCTGCTCTTGGTTACTGCAGATATCTAAAACGGCGTCGCCAAATAACTGGAAACTGTAGGCGATACTTTGTCAATAAGCAATACATTTATACATACATACATACATACATGATTACATCTATCTATCTATCTATTCTTTTAATTGTCTCAAGCATCTGGCTGCGGCCATGCTGGAGCATCGCCTTTAGTCAAACTAATTGACCCCATGACTTATTCTTTCTAAGCCTAGTACTTATTCTATCGATCACTTGTGCCGAACCGCTAGATAGCGGGGACCTAAACACACCACCATCAGTTGTCAAGCGATGGTGGGGGACAAACATAGACACACAAATATATAAACACACACATACACACACACACACACACACACACACACACA
>NC_069001.1:26137747-26138821 GCF_001194135.2 Octopus bimaculoides | reverse complement strand
GAATGAACCCGGAACTGTGTGGTTGCTAAGTAAGCTACTTACCACAGAGCCACTCCTTCGCCTATAAATTTGAAAATTATGGAAATATTTTTTAAGAAAAATTTCATTGAATATTTCCACAATTCAATTGCTTTTCATTCTAAGTTTAGTTTTTCAACTCTAAGTTGAAAAAGTTGCAAAAATTGAAACCGGTACTAAAATGTTCTTCATGATATAATTATTTTAGCATTTTCTAACTTGTCATATTTTCCTTATATATTTATATATATCGTTTGTGTCATCGTGTTTGTATCCTTCTCCGTTATGTAAAAGATCGTGGTTTGATTATGTTCCCATAATGCATTACTTCAGCAAAACATAACGATAGACTAAGTACCAGGCCTCACAAAATAAGTACTAGGATTGAGGTATTATTAACCCTGGTGATTATCAGATTATCAAGTTTCAATACGGGAACAAGCAAAAAGCAAAACGTGTAGGAGAAGCACATGAATAGATGCAAATAGTTGAAAGGGACGAAATGAAAATTATAGAAAAGTAGGAACTGCACAATAAACAGTGATGAGATATTTAAATGTTAATTTGAATACGAGAAACGTCGTACAAGTAGAAAACTTGTCCAACGTTTCACTAATAAGTAATGAAAGAATGTGCAGTAAGATATTAGCAAGAAAGCGAGGAAATTACTTACAATATACAAACTGCATCCTCAGTCAGATGTGGAATAGTTATTCTGGAAAAGAGCAAAAAGGTGAGTGTGATACATGTGTAGACGTGATAGCAGAACAAGAGATAACATGTGTAACTTCCGATCGTTATTTTTTAAAACATTCTACATCTATCAGTTATTAGACTACGGCCATGTTGAACACCGCTTTGAAGGGTTTACGCCGAAGAAATCCGACTCAGTTCTTATTTAAAGAAAAACAGAAATTCTGATTCAAATTCTAACGGTGGTGTCCGAGGAACCGTTAAGTGACGGGGCCGTACACAAACCAACGATGTTTGCCGAATAGTGGAGGGAAAAAGATACAAACGCGAACGCGCTCAAACACACGCACACACACGTGTATA